>NW_009705375.1:120191-148951 GCF_000703405.1 Apaloderma vittatum
GAACAGCACCCAGGCAATGCAGTGATGGGAGCTGGAAGACCAAAACCGGCCCTGTTGTGTTGTTGTTGTTGTAGAGAGGCTTCCCCCAGGAGGCAGTTTTCTGTAGATGAATGGCTTACATTTGAAAAAAAAGGACAAAACTGAGTTAATAAATTGTCCCCAGGTCTGTCTTTTTCTCTCTTCTAAAAATGAAAAGAAATGCCAGGACAGATAACTTCAAATGAAAAGAAAAATAGGCTGCAAAACATAAACACATTTTAACAACTTCCTGCTGTTGCTTCTCCTCAGTCAAAAATATTTAAATCATTCAATAGCATCCTCTTCCCTGAGACAGACAATCTGACCCAATTTTAAATGTGAAATTTGAAATAAAAGAAAAAAAAAAAAAGAGGTCCTTAGAAAATTTTTCTCATCACTAACTGACTTACTATCCTTAACATCCTTGCCCTATTCTTCATCACCGTTCATTTATTCTCCTGCCTTCCCCCTAAATACAATGCTGCACCACCCGAAGGTCTCTTGGGCCGTCTCTGTGCCAGTCTGTAATGTCACACAGACTTGCTCTAATCTACCCGCTGGTCTGGGGCCAGTCACCACCTCTCGAACATAAGAGGTTCAGAGGCTCTACTACACTTGCAAGGCTGTAACTATGTCCTGCAGAGGCAATCTGAAAGAAACTAAGAGCAATTAATAGATGAAGGTGTGAAGTAAAATAATCTGAAAGGCTCCAGAGCTGAGGTGTTTAGTTTGGGTCTTAAAATTAGCAAGTACACCTGGGAGTTTGAGCAAATGGCTACCTTCAGGTTTTGCAAATGACAGATAATGTTATGCTCTGGGTGTGCACTGGGTTTAGTGGATAGTTTGACAAGTTTAGTGCTTTTGTGCTTTAAGAGACTAAGACATTGTGGAACTTAACATTCCAGATATTTCATCATAAACTAAAGTAACTAAAACTGCAATCCATGTAAAGAAAAAAAGATAGTTAATGCTAAGCTTGAAGATATTAAAAATGGAAACTGTTATAGTTACCCATTAACATTTAGATTGCCTGTATAAAGGGATGCCATAAATTCCCACACCTCAAGTACAATAATTCCTTTTAATATCTCAGTGCATCACTGCCAGAGGACTGTCTCTTTGCTGTGTACTGCTTCAAGGAACATTTGTGCACGCTTGGTTTCCAGAAAGCATTGGTGTCCACAAATGGCATCAGTCAACATTTTTCGCTTTGTAATCCAACCAACCCATAGTTACTTTCTTTCCACAGATCATCTCCAAGAAGAAGCAGAAGCAGCTACACAATTGTTGTGAGCATTAGTCACAAGGAAAGGTATTAATTTAACAGCACCAAGTAAATGCAACGTTGTAAACAGAAAAAAAGTAATTTCCTACACTTCTATCTCTAAGTTCTGCATAATGCACCCATAAATTCCAGCTGCAGCTTGCACTAAAACCAGAATTTGGATTTGACTGCATCGGAGAAGTTTTGTCACTGTTTTGTGTCTCTATTACTTTTTTGTCACTGTAACAAAAGTGCTATTCTGAGCAATTTTTTGTTACAACTTCAAAATAATTATATCTGCACATCACAGAGTTTCTCAGGGAAAGTTTTATCATCAAATCTCACACTGTGGTTTAAAAGATAAAATATTTGCAAAAGGGTTATCTTATTATCAACAAATACATAAAATTTTACCTCTCGGTTTTGCACTATTTTGCATTTGAGGCATATATATAGATGACTGTATTATTTTAAAAAAAAGGTGAAAATCTGAGAAAATTGAAATTACTGACAATCTCTTTATACCCACAGTAAGAATGTTCACAATACAAGTAACTCAATGGGTCAGAAACATCCCTGTCTGTAGATACTCTATTGTTCCAACCACCTGCATAAGTGATCTTCAACAAAAGAAGGAGCCAGTCAGCTCAACATTCAGTTTCTAGAAAAAGGCTAAAAAGGCAGGAATCAATTAGGAAAAAAAAAAAATAATCCAGAAGAGAGCAGCAAGATAAGCAGACTCAAAACATGAATCACAAGAAAAAAGTGAAAAAAGTGAACACAGAAGAGCAAACAGGAGATGAGTATTATGCTTTGAATACATAAAGGATTGCTGCAGAGAAGAAGGGAACTGTTTTCTAAGGCCAATGCTGGGAGGAGAACATTAAACCAGTAAAAAGATGACTTAGGTCCTGCATAAGCAAGCTGCAAGGGCAGTAAAGCATTGGAATAGATGAGTTGGGAGGTTTAGGGCTTAGAATTTTTTAAGAGAACGTTAGGTAAGTACTCCTTGACATCAAGTTATCGCTCCTGACTTCAGGCAAGACAAGCACTTCTGGCCTCTTCCAACCTTGTATTACACCATTAGTGGGGAATTATGTGAGGAAATAATTCAGCCCTCAGCTGAACCGAGGCTTGTAGGTGGCACAGCTGCCATGGTACAATTTGCTCCAGGTTTCTGTCTTAAGCCTGATTTCTCCATTCGTTTGCCTGTTGCTGGAGAAGCTAAGAGGAGCCTAGTCAGACCTAACAAAGCAGACATCTGATGCAGGAAGCTCAGATACAAAGTATGAAGAGAGTTTAATAAGAAAACCTTCCCAAGATTCTGCAGCAATTAAAAACTACTGGATATCATCTTCAATCAATAACCCAGTGCATTATAGAAACTACAGTAGGTTTTCTAAGGATGCCTGTAAGGCAAACACCAAAAAAAGAAAAAGATAAAAATGGAAAGCATGCAAACTCAAAACCTAAAATACCTTAAGCATCAACCCTAGACATTTCATTTTGGAATGGGTTTCTGCTACTGAAGAACTCACAAGAATAAAACAAACAAACAAAGAACTTAAGCTTACACCTGTAATAGTAATTCAAAAAGATCAAATCTTGGAGAGAAATTAAAATGAGCTGGCAGACAGGAAGAGTGCTGCACAGTGCATTACAACCTGGTCTCTCTATACCATGCAGAAATGGCTTTCAGCCAAAGTCTTTTACAAGATTAGCTTTTCTATTTCTACACCAATAATTTGCATCATTGCTTTCTCAGCTGTGCGCAGCCCTGGCCTTCATTCAGACATTTTGACATTCAAACTTCAAGAACCTAAAGCACCATCTAAGGTAATCATCCCTTCTGACCTTGAACATAAAAACAGGAAACTTAACGACTCATTCTTTCTGTTAGCACTGAACATTTGCAATATGAGAATATTCTCAATGATTTTTCTGGTCTTTGGATCAGGACAGGTACTTTGCATGCAAACACATAGGTGTGTATACATGTAAATGGGCAAAATATACTCAAGAAACAAAATTTCAAAGAGGAAAACTCTGGTGTTATCCCAGATCATTGTGTCTTGGTAAGACAGAAGTCTAGAAAAATCATGTTACTTGCAAGTAGCTGAAAGAGTCTGTGCTCTCCTTGCATAGTAAGTTTTCCAGAGTCATAAGTACTACTGGTGTAAGCAGAGAATTTAATGGACCACATCAGCATGGGAAAGTTACACCAGGACAGGGTATAATGAAGTATAATGCTCTAGCAGGAGGGTTTGACTAGAGGATCTTTGAAGGTCCCTTCCAACCCTTAATGTTCTGTGATTCTGTGAAGTTTTTGGCTTTCGAGGTACTTGGTTTGGTTTTGTAGTTGTTTTTTGGTTTTTTTTTAAATTTATTTATTGCTCTTTCTTTAATTAAATCAATTAAGACAATTTTACTTGTGGTCTCCTCACTTCTATATGACACTCATAATTGTCCCACAATGAGAAACACCGTGGCAACCAGCATTAAAGACTCTATGGAGATCAACATAATGCTATGAAAAGCAAAGTTCAAAAGATTTAAAAAATACAAGCAGTTGCCAATAGTCATTGCAGTTAACAGAAATATCCAATTACAATTTCCAAAACCCTGGGGAAGTTGGGCACTTCCATAGAGAATTCACTGAATGTTCTAGATTTTTACTTAAGAATCATTTGTGTAAAAGATCTCAAGCATAGCTCAACTGTTCCTCTGTCAGAGACTGGCTTTAAATCAAGAGTAAAATAACTTATCAGCTACATCTGCATAACTAATTCCCAATATTAGTCAGCCTCATATTATATTAACTTCATCAACTTCACTGAAGTTGCTCTTACTGATGTAAGCAAGATCAAAATCTAACAAAAAAAAATATTTAGGCTATATCTGGTTCCAGCCCAGAGCTCTGCTTTCTGAAACATTTGTTCCATTTTTGGCAGTAATTATAGTAGGTTTTAAGCACACAGTTATTGTAACTAATTTGTACTTACACAAATAATTATGAACAAGAAGAATGCTTGCATATGGTACTCTCTCACATCTGGAGAAGACCAGAAGCCAAACAGCAGCTGTCTGGATGTTGTCATGAATTTATTGCTACTTATTCACCGAATGCTTATTCTTTTCTCTCCAGATGAAAAATGGTCTAACAGAACCTCATACATTTCACATCAACTTGCGTCACGGGTTTAGTGAATTACTGAACAGGCAAATCATATTCACTTGACAAAGATAGTAAACAAAATAACTACTCAATACATATTAATATCTTCATATTAATCAATATATAGAAGCTATCTATTACAGAAATCTTGCATGTTTTTCTTCTTCATTCCTCCATACGTTCATATGTAATGAACTACTAATACTTACCTGCCTGAAAACACTTTGAGGCAAGGCACTGGGACAAAACGCTTGCTTTAGGTGTCTGTATTCCCTCCCCCCTAAAAAGCCAACACACTGGCACTGCTAAGACAGTATTTGATAGTATCCATTTACAAATCTAAGATGGTAATGGGTTGCAATAATTAAGCACCTTTCTGGCTTTTTTCCCTGGTGTTTTTCTCTTGAGCATTTTAATTTCATTTTTAGTCATATTTCCCTTGGTAAAAGAATAGGAAGAATTGGGCAAAGATTGCCTCAAATCCTTGATTTATAAGAAATATAAACTAAAAATCTACCACATAAAGCATTTTTACCACACATACAGCTACACTTCAAACAGAATACATTAGCATTGGGTTTGTTTCCATGTTTAAAGGTAATTAAAAATATCCTCACCGTAAGAAAAAACCCATACTGCATTTTGAACCTTCACCAGACAAAATAAACAATAGCTTTGAATTACACAAGTTTAAAGCAATTAAGCTGTACAAACAATACAGAATGCTTTTCAAAAGCACTTCAGAAAATAACTATTATTGAGTCTGCAGTCTTTGAGGTGTAGTAATTCAAGCACTACAATTCCAGCTACACAGCTCAGGTCGAAAAGTAACAGATCAAGCTGACAGAAAGCAAGTTTATGAATTCTTACATGATTTTACAACAGACACAGATGGACAAGAATAGAAGCTAGTAGAGACTAAAATACTTCTGTGCTACTGTTGCTGATGTAAACGTCAGCTTTTATTTCTGTTACTTTCTTTCACAGGTTACAGTATTCCCACACATTTTAATTATCAGGCTTTCTAGCCCCCAACTTCTTTCCTGAATTCAGCACGAGGCACTAACATCAATTTACTGCCTTTGAAAAGTATGCAAGAAACAATCCAAAATATCCATAAATAAAATAAAAACACTGAACTATCATATAACGTGAATTGCATTGTACAAAATCAGAAACAGTAGGCTGAGGCTTTGAAAGTAGACTCTAGTTAGAGACACATTGGAGAAACATTCATATTTTACCATAACAAACGCAGCAATGTTTGTATCCAGATTTTACATTTCAGGGTACTTAAGAGAAGAAAGGTTACCCAAGCAACAAAAGTTTGAGTTGAAAACTGAGGAGCTGCTGTATATATGTTATTTTTACAAAAGAAAAGAAAATGCAGTAGTATTGTAGTATTATTTAAAGAGTGAGGCCAAGTAGTGATTTGAAATTGAAACCGCAGATACTGTAAAAGCTTTGCATTTCCTGATTTCCACAGCAGCTCCAAGTTCCAGTCAGCCCAACAAGGACTCTGGAGATTTTTCCCATCCATGCCTTCTTTCCCAAGGAATACACAGGCAGGAGGCCTGACCTGCCCAGTGTCACCCTGCCCTGGGACCCAGTGTGCCATCGCTAGCTACACACTCTCCAGTTTCCAGCTCCAAGCTCATCACCCCTGTAGCTCCCTCCCACTCCCTTACAGTTTTCATCCACCCGTTTTGAGCAGGGACACCCAGAAGGCAGCAACTGCTGCATCCCTGATACGCCCTGGTCTAACTCAGAGTTAAAAAATTCCAGAAAGGCAAAGGCTTTGCATCATCTCAGGGAATCTTTCCTAGTGCACCACAGTTAAGCCTACATTATCTCCTGCGTCTAAAGAAGGGAGGCAGAAATTTATCCCTTCTCTGTGGATTCAGTTTGGCATATTTATAAAAATTCATGAAGCTACAAAGAGCAAAGCAGCAAACAGAACTGTAACTCTCAATGTTTCATTATAATTTTTTTTCCAAAACTCTGATAATTTCTGTGACTCTCCTCTGTATTCTTTTTTGGACTCTAAATTTCTCATGGCATCTCAACATACTTGCTCAGTCTCCCAACACCACACTTTGAATTACTGTTTCCACTCATTTCTATTATTTCAGCACTTCAAATTTTCTTCTAAGTTATCATATGGAAATGAGAGCTCAAGTTTTACAAGAAACAAACAATAAATTTAGACCTAACACTAAAAAAGATAAATGTTAAGACCTTTTGTTATCTTCTGTCACATAACCAGAATTTCTAGTGTAACACAACAAAATCACAGGTGAAACTGGACTAAAATACACAAAGTACACTGGGTTAAAACTGAGTAAGTATATAAAAGTTTCTCAACTCCAGCTTGTATGAAGTAGCAGCTATAAAACAGTTTCTCTGGAAGGTTTGAGGCTAATACTATGGTATTGCTCCCTACTGTGTCTATTGTAGCATTAGAAAAGAATATGTACTTGCTATTTAAAAAGAGCTTCATCCTCTATCATCTTGTCGCACAACAGAATCCTTTAGGAATATACCCATCTAGGCAGAAACTCTAAAATGGCATCGGATCCACTTTTTCTCCTCCACACTAAGGCATTATAAGTGTATTTCAATCTACTTGTACCGTCCTCTGCTTCATTGGCACATCATAACAATTTCAGAAGCAAAATTCTTGTCACAGTGTGCAATGGCAGAAGAATCTGTATAAGAGTATGGTGAGTTACAACAAATAAAAGCATTGAAGCAAACTGAACACCCAGGAGAGAGCAGCTATTGGCACTACTGTTGCCAGATGGCAAGAAAGGCCTTGCACAGAGCGGCACCTTCCAGCCCAGCATGCCACAGCAGCACACAGCTGATCAATCGCTGTTCCTAACTTCATTACCTCCCCAGGGTTTTCTTTTCCCTGAAACAAGTTTCCTTGCCCTTTGGTAGCTTAGGTAACCACAAAAGTGACTAACATTAAATTACACAGTTTATCTCCTCTATATTCATTTACACACAAACTTTAAGATAGTTCAATTTAAAGATGGTATTTAATGTGTCATGAGATTACATATATGTCTTCTGCTAGCTCTCATTAAAACTTAAGCAACTCAAGATCTGACTGTGTTCCAGTAAAGAACTGGCACAACAGAAAAAGCGCAGTTCTTAAAGCTGCACTTGAAAAGGAGGCAGTGCCGTGTCTAAGTTTAGGCTAACAGTGGGCTATTAGAATGAGTATACAGAGCACACATCTATTTGCTGCAAATAGAGTATTCCAGCACATTGCTTTGGAAGTAAGCCTCAGGGTAATGCACCAGTCTGACAGATGAACATTTAAAAAGACTCAAACCTCAGGGTCCCAAATCAGCTATTTTAAATCATTTTTGTAAATACTGAATATTAAATGAATAAAACTAATTTAACAACAAAACTGTTACTTATTTCCTTAGAGCTGTTTTATATTTAATCCTTCTCAGTAAAATATCTCTTGTGACGTCTATGACAATTCTTTGCAAAGATCTTAAATTTTATAGCAAGTGGCAAGGTAACCAATCGCCTCTTCTCACATACAATTCATCTCTTCCAAAAGCAGAAAACAGGCTCAGAAATGAAGGCATGAACTCTCTGTACAGCCAGCTGGAAATCACTGCTGACAGGGCCAGCCCAGAGGTTCAACCTGCACCAGTTACCAATCCTCTTGGCCCAGTTGCTAATTCAATAGCTTCACAAGGTTTCAACAGTTTTCCATGCAAGGAGAAACACATCTATAGTAGAAAGAAACCCAACCTCCAGGCAGGAAACAAGAACTTTTGGAGGTTTGAATCTATTTTTTTAAATGCTGGTGTGTTATCACCATAGATTTTAAGAGGAGATGCAGCCACAGGATCTGGCAGCAATGAACGGCTGCCCTGCTCCTCTCCTGTTTCTGAGGTGAGTTAATAAATAATTAAACAAGCAAGCAAATAAATAAATTAAATTCTCTGGGAGACTTCCAGGTAATAACAGGTCTTGGAAATATACAAATGGGAGCATACCCCTCCAAGCCCTTTGGAAACAACCTCTTTACTAGATAATCCACATTATTCCATTTAGAGTAGACCAGACATGCTGACTCTCCTTCTTGCAGAGGGATTCATAAATGACAAGTAAAAACATTCAATATCATGACCCCAAACACCTGCACAAATGGAAAGATCCCTTCCTAATACTATCCGTCCCTTCCCCAAACATCACTTCACAGGATTCTTGGTTAAATGCTGGCCAGAGGCCACGTCCCAGGCCCACAGCTTCCTGCCCGCCGCCTCTGAACATGACAGAGCAGAGCTGGGGCCGGCTGCTGCCCTGGGAAATCTCTCCCACACCCATTAATGTGCCCAGGGCCTGAATGTTTCTACTTCCAAATGGATTTCATACATCCAAAGATTTTTTTCTTTTTTTTTTCTTTTTGGCAGGGAGGCAATAGAAAGTTAAAATGTCAGAAAGGGGTGTTATGTTAGGAAGGAGCAAGAAGTGTTGAACTGGACTTAGAAGAACCTGTTAGGAGAAGTTATCAGCAGCATAAACAGTTGGCAATATAAAGCGTGACACACAGGATGAAAGTATCTCTCTTCTGGGGCAGGGCAAATGCAAAATGATTCTTGGTATTTTTATATATTCTTGCTCTATGCGTACAAGAAAAACGCACCAGAATAAATACCTGCCATTCAGAGAGCACACTATAAGCAAACAGGACCCTGAATGAAAGGGGAGTACTGGTGTGAAATAGTATATGGATGGCAAACCCAACATCTCTAGCTACAAATTTTCAAGAACTTTTTATTGTGTGTTATCAAAACCCCCTACAGATGATATTTGAAATTTGAATCCAAGTTGCCACATTTAATTACTAAATAAATCTTGGACTGAATCTTCTAAGCCGATTTTAATAATTGAAGAATTTCCTCTTACAAATCCTTCCAAAGAAGAAAACTCATATCATTTAATATAACTGTGTGGCTTTCTGAGCTCTGTAAGATGAAAGTACAAATTATAACTGTAAAACATAACTGTAACTCTGGAACATCTTAGGTCTATTTGTTATTAATAGTTGTGACATTTTTTTGTTGCCTGTCTTGCTGTACAATTGTCCTGTGGTCACACAGCTAAGGAAAGGCTTCACAGTTTTCAGTAGGGTTAGGCTTGAATTAAATACCCAGATTTTACCACTTCCATCTTCAAAGTCTGACTTCCAGTACAGAGATGAATTTGAATTTAAGGCTCATTATCAGAATCTGAGACTTTAAGAAAGCTGAAATTCTAGAGACTGTTTTTTACATACAAAGATCAAGCCTGGCTATTCAGCATGGACAATCCAAGACTAACTTACGAGGATATTTTCCTATAATATGACCAAAATATTCCTGGAAGACCAGTTTTATATATTACATGCATATGTAATTATATATTTTTGATTCATACATATATATGTATTATACATATGATATATAATCACAATATATAATATTAAATAGACATTATATATAATTTTTTATATTGGATATAATTATGTATAGAATATACATTACTGCTATGCTTCAAATGTGTAGAAGTCAGTGAATGATAGTTAATTGCTCGGTCACGGAGTGCGTGCAGCTGGAGACCACATAATGTCTGTTCCAAGCTTGTTTTAAGTATGTTCTCATGGGTCCTTCTGTAATTCCCTTCACTTCATCCCTTAGCCAGACATACATCTCTCTGTCTCCTGAACCATTTTGTTCTTTTTTTGTCACCGCTTTAGATTTAAGGTAATGATGAGACTTTTGTCCTTGGTCTCCAGAAAACTGGAAATCTGAGCCCGGATCCTTTCACTCGTTCCATGCACGCTACCGTGCCTGCGCTGAGCCCCACTGCTTCCTGGTAGGGTCCTAGTAAGATCGAGTTTCTATAGGTACATATCCAATTACAAAAATCAGCATCCATGTTTTCAGTATACAAGTATTTTCAAAGCTTATGATGCACAAATGTCTCTCTCAACATCAAGATGATGAATAAGAACTCCTGATTTTAACAAAAACATTCCCTCCTCACATATGTTAAATACCTCAGAGAGCTTAGAGATTACCAAGTACAGTATATTTTCATTCATGTTTGATACTTTCAAGAATATTCTTACTTTATAAGACCATAAATAAAAGCACAGACTTGCTAAGAATTTAATGCAGATGCACATTTTCTAGTGCCCTTTTAAATGGTATATTCTAGAAATGTAAAAGGATAATATTATTCTTTTTTTTCAGTACTTTTGAAAAATCCCACAATTTAAAAATATTCCTCACTATGTAAATACTCTTATTAGGAATAACACTTTAGAATTCATATGCTACTGGCTCCTTGACAACAAGATTTCCATTTCAAAAAAAACCAACCCCAAAACCCACCAAGCCAGCTAAGATAATAAAATTTATATTTTTTTTTTGCTCCATGGCAATGAAAATCTCTAGATAAGACATCAGTTGTTATAGTGGAAAATCCATTTTTAAGGCTCATATATTCTCTGCCAGAACTGAAATAAGCTACTACAGTCAGGTGTCTGCAGTGCTGTACGATGAAGGTTAATTTGAGATGTTTTATTTGTATCTTAAAATTGTCTTCTAAATTAGCTTATTGAATAAAAAAATCAGCCAGAAAGTCTATTACTAGTTTTGAGGCATCAGTTCAAAATGAGAGAGGAGACTTCTTGAGTTTTGAAATTACTATTATGCACTAGCATTGCCCTACACTGGCTCAGAAATAGACATAACAGATGTTCTAAAGTAAACCTGTTGTCCTCAAATCCTTCTCCCTTGAGGTCTAGCAGAGCAGCACTAAGGCAACAGAGAACGCCGCACGAAGCACGGGTGAGGCTCATTCCAACTTCACGTATTCCAAGTGCGTTATATCTGTGTGCAATTTACCCTCATAACATCATAGAGGTGAGTTTGCCTCTTCTGTCTTAACTGAGAATCTTGAAACAATCTCAGAAGCCACTTGGAGGAGGACTAGCTTTGAAAGTCGACCAGTTAAGGGTCTTGTTCAGTCCCCCAAAATCATGAGGCTGCAACTTGCTGGGGACCCCATCTTTGCGTTTGACCATTCTCAGTGTGAAAAACTTTTCCCTGATATCTCACTGTAATTGCCTTTGCTGCAGCTTGTGTCTTCTGTCTCTTGTCCTTTGACTACATATCTCTGAGATGAGTCACTTCATCTTCTCTCTAGTCCTGCATTCTCCTTTCTGTGAAAGGCAGAATTGCTTCTCTTCAAACGATACTTTCATAATTAAAAATTTATTCACCTTTTATACCAACAGTTACTTGGGGCAATCATACACACACACACCCAAAAACATTGATTCCCAGAACAAGACAAAATAGATTCAAATACACTGGGACACAGCGTACAGCAGTGACTGAGTCTATCTTGATAGCAGATGCTCTTAACAACCGCCAAAAATAACAAAGGCCACAGGGCAGCAAAGAGGTCTAAAGGTAAAACATACTGCTATTTAACATACTAAGCTGTTCACTAAAATATTATGTCATTAAATGAGAAAACTGCAATAGAGCAAAAAAGTTAATTTTTTGTGAGAGATCATGTTTCACTACTGCCTTACAATTGGTAGTAATATTGGTCCTCTTTGATAAAAATTGTCAGCACTCCAGAAATATTCAGACACAGTGCAAACATACATCGGCAGTCACAGCTTCACTACTAGGTTATTACAAAGCAAAACCTCTTAAAAATACAGGCAGCTAAAGAACAAAAACAAGGTAAAAAAAGTGCAGAATTTATTATTATTTTTTTCATAGTATTAATTTATCTTAAATTCAAATACTCACAGAAAGGTAACTCACCCCTCTCCAATGGGAGGATTGTCAGCCAGAAAACTCACAGCTGAATATCTTTATCTCCAAGAGGTTAAAAGACTGAATTATTTTCAATTTAACTATAACCTAATTCCAAAGGAATTGTGCTTGTGTAGCATTTTCTAACAGTTTATGCAAGCACAGGCCAGCTGAGAACAAACAAGGCATGAGCTGCACACAATTCCAGATTCCTAATCAAGCATACATACAACAATAAGCAGCATCACTGTGCTAAACAAGTTAACATGCAAATAGTTCTATCAAGTCTATGCTACAGAGACAACAGAGTTTGCAAGCATAGCAGAACCACTAAGGCTCTGTTTTTAAACCTCTTTCCTAATTAGATAATCCAATTTGTTTTCTTCTACATTTGTATAATAAAAGCATGTAATGCTAGAACCAGACTACCCTGTTGCTTCTGGCATTATACAAAAAAAAAAGAATGGCAAAAGTTTTGTGTTTATGAAGTAGGAAATATTTACTCCTGCAACCTTTCATACGCTTTGTAGACATATTCAGATAACAGGTGCACTTTTCATCCAAATTCCTTTCCATGCCCACGTAAAAATACCTACCTCTGAACTGAACATGAAAGTTTTAAAATATTTTTTCAGATATAAAAGTTCATACTCTACAGTTCAATACAATTTATTTTAAGTCACCATCAGAAGTCCTTCTAGAAGAAATGGAACAAACTACATTTGGTGGGAGTATGTAATCGTTTAGAATAGCATATGAAAAACACTCTGTCTTTCTGAAATCAAACCTGTATATACTGCTCTGCATCCAGGAAGCAGAATACCATAACATATATTGGAAATGGATCCTAAAACACACTCCTCCTGCCTCAAAGGCAGGGCTGCACATTACATCTTAACAGGAAACACTGAGTAGGATTTAATTATTCCCTTCGCTGGGATGACAAGAATGGCTGCAGGGGACAAGGGCAGGGAAGCAAGCAGCAGTGCTCGGGATTCACTCACTTTCCCACATCCCACAGTGGTGAGCAGACTCTATAACTGTCAGCCTGAGCCATTCCCTCCTGCCCAGATCAACAATACCAACTAATTCAGCACCAGGAAGTAACTGGCAATGCTACAGGAGAGCTCACACTCATCAAGCTGGCAAGATTTATACAAGGTTTTGCAATAGAACTGCTCACAACAAGGGGGGGAGCAGCAAAGATCTGACACCCTGTATGTCAGTGCTGAACAACAGCAGACATGTCCTAGAAATAGAGGACAATCAGAGATCATGCTTAACTTCTTCAATGTTTAGGTTATTCTTTCTTCAAAGGAAAAAAAAATAATTGGGGGGAAAAAAAAGTACACGCAACTCAGCTGCCATGTTAAAAGCTCTGGTAAAACAAAGAAATCCAGATGGCATAGTCAGAACCACAACACAATCAATACAAGGAACCCCAAAACTTATGCTTATCATCAATGAAACCCAAATGCAACCCAAGACAGAGTTCTGCTCAAGAGACAAATCAGTGATATAAATACAGTAAGCATTTTGGGTCTCATGTATTAATTTAAACCTCCTCTAAATCTTCAAGTCTGGTGGTCCTTCCTGGCTAGGAGGAGTGCTTCCTCTCGGCCATCAGAGAAACAGCCTACTTGCCACCTGCACATGCCTCCCTCTGCTCTTTCTCCTGAACCACAGGGACCCCCTTCCAAGGTGACACGAGCACTGAGCAGCTATGGCTGGGTGCAAAAGGCCCACAGGTCTAATTCCATGTTACTGCAGTTCAAAGCAGAAGCATGACACAAGAGTTTTGCACTGTGGCTAGTTCTGTCTTCTAAAAATTTCTAGTAGTGAGAAGCAGTCAGATGTAGGAATTATTTAGACAGATGGGTGAAAATATTGTATGAGATCTTGTACGAACATCACAAATACTTGTGACAGATGTGGGTCCTTTCTGCAGTACTGACCATAAATTGGTCTGAAATACTGCAGTGAAGGTTATGTCAGCCCTTTACAGGGCTATAAAACCAGAGGATGTTAATTTATGGACAGAAAAAGCAACAATAAAAGTCAGTGAGTACTGATTACTTCTTACCATAATCATATCTGATTCAAGTCATTTCGGAGCAAGGGAGGTATTCCTTCCTTCCTTTTCCCTGTGAGGGTGACAGAGCCCTGGCACAGGCTGCCCAGGGAGGTTGTGGAGTCTCCTCCTTTGGAGAAATTCAAAACCCGCCTGGACTCATTCCTATGCAATGTACTTTGGGTGATCCTGCTCTGGCAGGGGGGCTGGACTAAATGATCTTTTGAGATCCCTTCCAACCTCTAACATTCTGTGATTCCACTCAAGGAACATATTTTGTAAAAGCTATCAAATATTAGCAATTCAGAAACTGTGGGCTGGACAAATAAGTTAATCAATAATAGGTGCCCTTCTAGCAGTTACACAGTACAGATGAATTATCAAGAGAGACCTGAAGAAACTAGAACTAGAAATCAGGGCATAAGGTCTCAATGTAACACTTGCTACTATGCAAAAAAACCCCCAAGCACTTTAATCCTCACAGGATGGGGATGCAGCATGTGCCCAGCAAAAGTCTGAAGAGGCAAATGCTAACTTCTAGCAGCTGGCAGTAACCCAAGACAACATGACCTGTACTTTATAAGTTGTTGCTGAAGAGCTCCCAGATGAGCTAGATTAATAAAGCTGTAGCCTAATTAAACCACATCCTTCACATCTCATCTTCCCACGTGTCTGGGAAGTTCAATGCAAACTAAGGCAATCCAAGTGGGAATCATTAAATGCATCTGTGAGCCACGCCAGATCAACAAACAATTAGACACACAATGTGCCAATCAGCACAACAAACCAGCCTTATGGTTATGATCCTATCAGCTTAGCTTTCCTCGAGTGTACTTCCAATTAATTATAAAACATTTATACATGAACAGTGGCGTCTCTAACTATCTACTTTAAACACTATTAACAGTGTCAATAGTCTAATTTCTATAAGTAAACAACATAGCCTTGCTCTTGCCAGGAAAGTCTAAAGCCAGTGAAACTTTCCATGTCATTCAGTAAATATATAATTATATTGATATAGTTGTAACCCCTGAAGGAAGTGAATGGAAAATACGTGTAAACACACTAACCAGAACAATAAGGTTCCCCGAAACAGTGATTAATATGTTTCGATGAATACAAAAAAGAGAGAATACCTCAATGATTTTCAGAAACCTACTCAACTGGCCCAAGCAGACACAGCACAGCTGTGAGAGCAGAAGACCTCACACAGCAACACTTTTACACATTTATCAGGTAGGAAAAAAGTTCATCATAAAATAAATATTCATATTAATATATGGGAAAGAAGAGCTTTTAGGAGCTAGAAAAGTATTAATAAGAATAGAATGAAGCAGTATCATCTGTATATCCTAGATGAGGCCTGCACGCACATTTGCAATACCCAAAATACTAAAGGACTTTTTTTTAAAGGGAGCCTTCACATCACTGTCCTGTGTTACATAGGGATCAAACGGCTGGCAGCCAGAAGACCAATACTGTGCTAAATGCTCTGCTCTTCTTGTGTCATTTAGACACAAACCTTGTGCTACAGCTCCCAATTAGTAAATACGAAGAATGCATTTGTGCAGTTTTGTGGAAAGCACTGACACATTCAGAAAAAAAACCAACCAAAGCCAAAAAACCCTACCAACTGAACTATACAGCCTAAAATATTACCAGATACAGACCATGGGGACTTCTTAGTGTGCAATACCAAAGATTTATTTATTTTTACTTGCATACTTTCTACTTTGCTTATTTGCTTTTTGTTTCCCATCGTGCATTACAGAGTCTCCCTTGCTAGCATAGCCCATTCATCAAAATATATTTGAAGGCTAAAAGAGTAATAGTCAGTTCTGATTCAATCCAAGCAGTTTCAGTGGCTGGATGTCGATATTTGTTTTACGATATTTTTTAAAAATAAATTAAAAAAAATCCACAGCTGACATGAGATCATATGGAAATTCATTGGGTCTCAATTAAAATCAAATTCAGCTTTCTGTTTAATCAGAAAAGCAGTGAAGTCAGTACAGATATTATAGGAAGATACACTAGGATGATATAACACCAATATTCCAGTATCAAATATTTACTTCAATCAATATTGCTGAGTAATAATAATAACGTATTATAAATTATGGGGCTATCAACCTGAAGTCATTGTTTGGTGTAAAAGGAGCTTCTGAAGAGAAAAATGTTACAAGTGGAAGACCAGAAGGATTTTTTTTGCAGGTTTATTTGCTATACTTAATTAAGTTCACTGAGACTTTTCCTGTGAAATAAGTTTGTGTCAAAAACTCATGGAAATCAGGTGTTTGTCTGTTTCTCTTGCAGTTACTCTTGGTGATTTAACATCAGAAAAAAAAAAAAATCAATCCTATGGCACAACTTTTGGACTGTACAAGAGAAAAACACTCTTAGCGTAGTTGAGGGCTGGAATATTGACTGTCAACACAAAAAAACCCGAACAAACGAAGAAAAGCCACCAAAATACCAAACAATTAAACCACAGTTTCCACCCCTGCATGATTTCTTTTGTTTTTTAACTAACTAATACTGAGTAGATCAAATAGTAAGAAAGGATGAGCTGCACTTTTTACAGCATGGTCAGCTGTGCAGCCTCCACCCTGATGTGGTGTAAGGATTTAAAATTGTATTTTTCACTTCTGACTGCCCTCAACCATCATTCTACACGTGGTCTGGAAGAACAACTTTTCCCCAAGACCTCCCTTCACAGTGAAACCTTTAAAGAAACAGCATCAGCACTATTTAGATCAGAAGATTTCCAAATCTCATGTTACCACAGTGTGCGGAAATTTGTCCAGAGAGACATTTTAATGAAGTAACATCTACTTCCTCTCTTAGTGACTCTCTCTTGCAGAAGAAGCTACAAGGAAGCACACCAGTTTTAAAACTATAATTTCAAAACTATAGAGGGTTTATGGCATGGCATCTGACTTGCTTTCGGTTCCCTTTTTGGGAAACTCACACACATCTGAACTTGCCAAATGGAGCTCTTGTCCACGCTAGAAAATTGCAGTCATTTGTTTATCTTCCTGTAAACAAAGGAGTATAAAAGATAATGTATCACAATAAGAATAACTTGCAGAAGTCACTTACATACTGAGATAACTCCTATGTTAGAGTTTTTTCCTGAAGCTATCAGTGTAACTACTTGTTTTAGGAAAAAACAATCAAAACAAATCCAGGTAAAAACAGCTAAGCTGATTAATAGTATTGTTAATGTTACTGTTTACTTTAGCAGGCACAAGATGCAAATCCCAGAATTAAGACTTGCATTCAAAAATGAACACAGCAAGAACAAATAAAATATCCTATAGCATGGCTACATTTGCAACTTTTAAATTTGTTTGTTGCCATCGTAACAGTACTGTGGATACTTACGATAATCACTACATGACGGCTTGATTCTTTCCTTCCTTCGGATTTCCTGCCGTATTTTCCTTCCCTCCTAAAGCATCCAAAGAGATTAGTATGAACAAGATAAGTCTTATTAAAAGGCTAGAAGAAAAGAAACTGGAGGTAAAAAGCTATATTTAAATAGGTGTGCTCTCAAGGAACAGAAAGAGCAGGCTGGAAACGAAGACTGCCTGAAATTAATGGAAAACTTGCTCAGGCGTAATATATCAGGAAAAATTTTAAAGAACACTTCATGCATGTGGAAACAGTCTCAAAACTCCAAAGTCAACAGGACTTGGGCTGAACAGCTGAGGAAAGGCAGGCTCTGAAGCTTGGCCTAGTTACGTGTTCTCAGGTTTCCTAATCAACCAGGATACAAAAGGATACAACTTTTAAACTTCGTATTTCAGATGACGGGAGTCTGATCTTTTTTTTTTTCCTTCCTACGGCAGACTGGGAACTGCTTTTCAGTAGTTTTAGTCAATAAGTAATTTTGAGGTGCACAGGAGATTTTAAATAGGCCAAAACTGCTTTATCCTTTGCCTGATTTTGCCCCTTTTTGGCTATGAATTGATTTATTTGGCCCAGTTGAGGATATGAACTTATAATTGATTTCTACTGAGCCAAATAATTGAATTATGATACATATACCTCAAATTGATGTTTTTCCAGAAAATCAGAGAATCATTTAGGTTAGAAAAGATCTTTACGAGCATAGAGTCCAAGTGTTAACCCTAGCAATGCCAGGTCCACCATCAAACCACATCCCTAAGCACCACATTCACACAGCTTTTAAATACCTGCAGGGTTGCTGGGCAACCCAGGTCAGTGCTTTCAGTGAAAACATTTTTCCTGATATCCAGTCTCCTGGATTGTGCTCCTCTGCCACAACCTGAGGTCATTTCCTCTTTTGCTATTGCCTGTTACCAGGGAGATGGGACCCACACCCACATCATGACAACCTCCTTTCAGGTAGCTGTAGAGAGCATTAAGTCTCCCCTCAGCCTCCTTTTCTCCAGGCTAACCAAACCCCAGGTCCCTCAGCTGCTCCTCCTAGGACCTGTGCTCTAGAGCCTTCAGCTTCATCGCTCTTCTTTGGACATGCTCCAGCATCTCAGAGCCTTTCAACACCATTCTTCAGTGCCTTTCACCACCATTCGCTGGGCGTGGCTATCCAGCCAGTTTTTCACCCTGTGAAGAATATGTTCATTCAAGCCACAAGCCCACAGCTTCTCCAGGAGGATGCTGTGGGAAACAGTGTCAATGACTTCAGTGAAGTTCAGGTAGACAACGTGAAAAGCCTTTCCTCATCCACCATGCAGGTCATCTTTTCATAGGAAACCATGATGCTGCTAGGGAAGAAAGTTTCCATTTCACCTAAGTCGTCCAGATGAAACAGCTAAACAACTGCAGCCTCAACTCTGCAAGAAACTTCAGTACTTCCCGTTGAGGGATGTGATTATTGCCAGCCAAGGAAGGCGCTCATGCACATCATGTTGAAGCTTGTAAGCACAATTCTTCACCAGAAGTAGCTACTCACTATGGTAACCTCCTTTTTTTTTCTTTTTAAATTCTAAGTCATTATGCATAAGATAATGTGCATAAAGATACTTCAAATCATATCCTCCTCTTTGGCATTTAGCAGACTCAGCAGTGATATGGTTAAAAAATTATAATAAGGAGTAGGGCTGAAATGATGAAAAGCAGCAATGCTCCGCAACTCAGAGAGGTAAAAAAAACACAAAAGCCAAACTACTTGCAATTGCAACAGTTTACTCAGGCAAAGAGTACTCCACCACTAATATCTTGGAGCTATATTAAGAAAGAGACCATTTTGCAGATTAATGTAAAATGAGAATGGAAACTATGTTTAGATTTGCAATAAGTCTCTTGATTTATTGCTTTGAATCTTATGCATTTAGTGGAGAGCAGGTTTTTTCAAGGCAAGGTCTGCGGCTTCTTGCATTTAGGACTCCCCTTTCACACACTGATAAATAATCAGACTAAAGTATAATGTTCCGTTACCCATTTTTTCACTAGGAAGAATTCAGCTAAATGGAGCAGCAGTGACAAAGCTACTAAGTCTAGTAAATGAAAGCTCTCCCACATCACAGTGTCTAAGGCTAACTAGAAAATCAACACACAAATTTTTTAAGCAGATATTTTGCTTGCTTACTACATACAGTTTTGAGTAATTTCACTTCTCATTTTTTTGATAGCTATATATCAGGTTTGGATTAATGTGCTTTAATGCATTTGTGAATTATTAGTGGGGAAGTGTTGCTAATGATGACAAAAAAAAAGAGGAAGAAACTTTGTCTCTATAAGCCATCCTTAATATTCCATCTCTCCCCCAAAAAAGCAGTTAGGTATGAAAGTCATAACCTGCAGCAAACATCAGATTTACCAACATACTGAGAGAGTCTCAGCATGCTGATGTTCAGCGGGGTCTTTTGCAACCTGTAGGGCTACAAAATACTGTAATTTAAACCTGGACAGATGACTGTGCTAAACATATATCCAATCAATGTCTGTGTTAATAATTTAGAAGTCAAAAACATAATGCAGCAGTTCTAAAATTTTGCATTATCTTCTCTTCCAATTTAGAACTTATTGTTCCCAAATGCAGGCTGTTATCAGTACTGTTTCAATAAACCATAATTACTTGTTCAGACCCAAATTTTAAACATTGCAAAGGTTCTTGACTAAAGAGTCAGATTAGAACTTCCAGATTAGGACAGCAAAAAAGCTGTCAAATTCTAAAAGAATATGTGGTGTAACATGATTAACCAACATCATAAGTGCAACGTGCTCTCTAGCTAAAATCAGTGCAAATACCAGTTCACAATTCTGTCTCACCGCCTGGCGGAAGGAAGGAGCAAGAAAACCCAGGAGATGGTACACATACCACAGTAGAGTGGTTTGCGTGGTTTCTTCTAGAAAGGACTTGTTTACATCAGGGGAAAGATCAGATCCAGAGAAGAGTGTTTGTAAGCTGCATCACCAGTCTAGACACAACACTTCTCCAAAGAAAGGTACAGAAGAGGAAAGGAGGGCACCTGTATTCCTACCATACTTCCTCTCAGCCACTTTCAGTCATCTCTTCTTTTACTTTTTTTTTAGTAGCTTGAATGAAAACCGGTGCAAATATAAATATTTCAAATAAAATTCTACGGAAGTCAAGTATGAAGCATCAATATGAGTTAATAAATATTATTTTACAGAATATCAGTGGATGAAATCCATAAAACCGCATCAGATCAGAGATCAAGAAACAGTGTCATTAAGCTAGAAACATAAAGAACTCAATCTGGAAAAATATAATGTTATCAACCTCAGTGGCAGGAGAGAGAATCAAACTGTGAATGTCTAAACCACAGCATGTCAAATGACTATGAGACAAAGATTTAATCCAAATGTTCAGCAAATAGGGAAGATACAAATGAGTATTGCTGTTTCAAATACTAACGTCATCCATATACCAAAATGTTACTGAAGTTTTGTTACAACATTTTATTACTTTTAGGCATTGAAAGCAATGAAAATAGCACAAGAACTCCTGAACCTATAAAAAACTCAGCTAATTAACTTCAGAGCTGTAAGTACACAGCTACCCACAGTCTATTGATGGACAAGCATAGCTTAAGGCATGAACTGTAACTCACAAATCCTCTTAGATAAATTTCTCTACAAGCTAGGGAGCTCTGTGGCATAATGCGAACACCAAATTCAGAGTTCTGATAAAATGCTACATTAAAGTTAAGACTAGTTTCTGACATGTATCAAGATACGTACGTCAGCTTTAAAACACAGCTTAGAACCTATTTTTATTCCCATCATTTTGATTTTTTTCTCCCTGTGACACACTACCAGTTTTAAAAGAGTTTCTTCATTTGCATGAGCACGCACACAGTACATTCATCGTATTTTCTTCAATCTATTCCCTAAGAAAGCATGTCAAGATCTGGGATTGTGAGACATGCATACAGGCCATTACTCTACTGACTGACCAGCAACAAATCCTGTCAAAATTCTGAGAAGGGACAATTTTTGTTCAGTTCAAAGTTTGCAAACATTATTCAATGTCAAAGAGGGTATAAATTCCTAAAAATAGAAAAATGACACCCTTTTTCAGGTAGAAAGGATTTTGTTAAGTTAGTAAGGTGGGCTCTTAAAGAACAAGCAAGATTCTTGGAGGTTGTTTTGGAGAAGTTTCTGACTAAACTTTTTGTTGTATGCTTCAGGCCTGTTTCTAACGAAAATGTCTCATTATCTACTAGCAGTGATGCTTTGCTTCTATTTCAAGTAAAAGTGTGCCCAAATTGAAATCTGACAGTTCATATAAGCATGGCAAACACACACCATCTCCCTTCAAAAGGAAAACAGAAGATTAAGACAGAGGATCTCTTGGGCAGCAGCGAGGGGTACTCTGGAATCCCTCAGGTCTCCACGTTCCTTTTTACTCCAGCAAAAGCAGGCAACAACCTGACAGGTAGGCTATCACTTTTCAGTACTATTCACTCACTTCACAGACAAACAAGAGACCTTCTCTTGTCCTGAAAACTTTTAGCAACTTTGATAAATAGCTCTGTTAAAAACAGGGAAGTCGTTCAGAAGTGATGATTTTTCACTAAAATACTCTGAAATATATACCTAATTTTGCTCCTGTTGATGCAACCGACAGTCAACCCCAAAACCTTATGCTTTATTCTATCTCTTACATATATGTAATAAACACAGAGTTTTCTTCTTCAAAGTTCATAGCTGAATGTGGTATCTATACAACTTCTACAAGAAACCCTAAAATTCTCCTTTCTCAGACAAATTCAAGAGGCTCAGTTCAGAAATAAAATGTCAATGTGCATGAACATGATCTCTCACGCTGAGCATCTGTAAAATGCATTTTGCAGTGTTTTCCCATTTGGCTTGGAAAACCCATCCTGTCTGCAAAGCAGCTGCCACACAGCTCTCTGACACAAAACCAAGATGGTTCTTTTAGAAGGGCAGGCAGATTTCAACAGTCAGGAAAGTGGTCCAGTCCTGCTCTAGATAGTTACATAACAGAACACTATGAGTTCCCAAGCTTCCTAGTTTTGTATAGTATAACATGATTTACTACTTATGACTTATGCAGAAAAATAGCTATAAGTCATTTAAGGCTGAAAATGCAGCAAGTCCTGAAACACCATCCCAAATGCAACTGTATACAGCTGTGCAAACATTGTAGATATAAACAGAAATTATC
Organism: Apaloderma vittatum; assembly: GCF_000703405.1. Classification (NCBI taxonomy): domain Eukaryota; kingdom Metazoa; phylum Chordata; class Aves; order Trogoniformes; family Trogonidae; genus Apaloderma; species Apaloderma vittatum. The sequence continues at coordinate 143,220 of NW_009705375.1, forward strand.
TTTAGTTAAAAAATAAAAAAAGTATCTTGAGTAATGTAAATACAGATCTGTACTTTTCTGCACACTCCCATTGCTACTGACAAAATCACTACAGAAAACTTCTATACATGTGTGATAACAGAAGTGCCTGTGATGAAAGCAAAATTAATCCTTCAACCACTTCTCCAAGGACCAAAAAATTATAAGCGCATACACTTGACTGTTACCATAGAGATTGCATAGAGGCTTTCCAATCTCTTCTACTACCATGTTTACTTAGTGATCTGTCCCAAGGTATAATTCTTTCTGTTATTAATACTGTGCCTTCTACATCTTGCCTGTAAATTCAATAAGATGTCCCAGGTAAAAATCACTGCAGAGGAGAATAAGATATTTCTAAAATACTGTTTGATTAGAGAACAAACATTACGAACAACTAAACAACAGAGTTCATTCTTTTTTTAAACCTGGAAGTCTTGGAAGGCTTTTTTTTTTTTTTTTAATTGCTTTAAAATATAATAGCTCATCCCAGAACACAGTAATCCTGTTACATCAGTGGTAGGTAATATCATATTTACTAGAAAGTTCGATCACAGAACAGGCAGCAGTGCTGAAAGCTCTCTAGCAATAGTAACCCCAGTCAGATAGAATTTTTGCACTGCACCATTTGCAATTTAGGACCAAATATCCTATACTTCAAGCAGCTAAATATTCACCTACTGAATCTAGCACACCCCTCCAACTGCTTGCTAGATTTGCCACTTAAATTTTAATTATTTTTTGGTCTCCACATAATTCCATCTTCCTGAAAAGCTTCAAAAATATCAACCAGGGAGCTTTGCCTGATTCTGCAGAAGGCACAGAACAGTTTCTAGGAGGACTGGCTCTTTTGCCTCCCTATTCCTTGCATTGGAGAGTAAGAACAGAAAACAAGATTTCAGCCTCTCTCAGGTGATGCAGAATATACTGGGATATTTTTCACTATCCTAAAAGGAATGAACTTCGAGGAAGCAACATCTAACCCACTGCAGATGAGAAACGTTGGGCACTCTATTCCTGTATCAGCTCGTTTCCTGGTATAAAATATGAAGGGCCATTGGAGGAAACAATTCATGCTGAAACATGTACAATTATCGTACCAAGGTGGGAGGAAGGGAGAAGATTTTTATCTGCTACAGCACAGAGTTTTTAAGTAGGCTAGTACAGATGACCACATCTGGTCTAACAAAGACATTTGTATCTCCAAAGTGAAATAACCACTTAGATTAAATAAGGTGAAACAACAGATTACATCCTGTACAGGAAAGAAAAATGAAAAAAAAAAAAAAAAAGCTTTGAGAAGAAACAATTTGTTCAAAAGCATTTTTTTTTTTTTAAAAGCTATGAGGAATTCAAAAAGACACTGGCCCCAAACATAGTATGTGCCACCAGGATGATGCATCTCTAACAGATGCAACTGTTTTACTGGCAAACAGTAGAATCAGGCTTATGTCCAAACTGTGAGGGATTCTGTAACAACTACTTGTTAGCAGGTATTGTTTTACCTTCCCTTGCACACAAAGAATTGTTTTCAGCAGTCATAATTTGTTATCCTGACATGTTTTTTTCCTGCCAGATCAACTCTCAGAGAGCTAATTATTTTACCTACTTTTCCTCTATCTTTCTAGACTCTCACATGAGCTGATGTTTTGTTATGAAGTTTTGTTATGAACCTTGCTGTAATTGTGACTCTCAACCAAGCACAAACAATGAAATAGCGGCATAAGATTCCCAATTTTCATCTAAAATTGCCTCCTTGTTGATTCTAAAGACTGAAATGTGTTATCCAAATGAATTGATTAGCTGCAAAGAACAAAAAGGTAGTATTGCAACTTCAGTGGATTTCTAAGTTTTTGGCCTCAGACTAATGGGACTACACAAAATAATTGCACCAATTCATTGAACGCTTACACTGAAGTAATACCAAACGCTGAAACACTGACAAATACTGCAGATACGAGGAACCAAGACTCCATGTCGCATGGGAACGCAGCACAGATCCTTTCCATTTGCATGTGCATCTCATCACCACAGTCTACTGTCGATCACAGTAGCAACACAGAGTCCAGGTGACCATGCAAAGAGACCCTAAATGGCAGATCAGCTTCTCAGGGGATTAGTCTTTGTCCTGCATCTCACTGTAGGAACCCTTCTGTAGCACTGCATTCAGTTAAACGGGTCCTGAGGCTGGCCTGATGATACTGCTATTATGTAATTGTGCAGTGTTACTACTAACAATAAATCGCTTTGTATGCAAGGAAAAGACAGGCTATAGCATGAACATGTGAGCATGAGGTCTTCTGTAAACCCCAGTTCTAACACAAATGCCTATTCCTACAACCAAAGGATGACTTCACAACAAATGATTTCATTAGAACACTGCCTGAAGTTTTCCTGATGACTGAAGGAGCCTTGAAGTAGATGAAAACATACGCTACTACAGTTGTGCTATTGTAACAAAGCAGTCGGACTACCACAGAAATCGATGGGAGAATTCATGTAATCTTTCTGCTTTTAGAGACAGAGCATTTGAAGGCTGATTCTCCTTTAGGAAATCCATGGAGCTTCTCTTCCTATGTTAAAGGGGCAGCAACAAGACCTTAACCCAGCAGCTGACTGTTCTGTGAAATTACTCAGTAGGACCTCTGTAAAGAGCTGCCTGGAAGCAAATGACTAGTATTAATACTAAAACATCTCTTCTTTAAAAAAAACCTAGTTTTTCATTCTTTATTACAGAAGTTGGAGTGCATACCTTGCAAATATTCATTCCACTGCACTCCGGATTAAAAAACGTATCTACCAGGCTGAGTCAATAGACTGAAACTCACTCCAGAATTTTCCTCAGGTAGGAAGTACTATTACTATTTACAGAATCTACTAACTGAAGATGGAACATGTATTCAAGGGCCATGTAATATAACAATGTAATACATGCCCTTGAATAAATACCCAACTGCTTTTCTCCCTGTGGTGTAAGTGTACCTTGCTAACATTTATGCACATACAATGAATTGAAGAAGAATATGATTACTCATCATGATATGCATTTTTCACGTCTGTGACGTGGAATTTGTAAGCATGAAGGAAAATGCAGTTTGCAGACTGATTGGGTCAAATTAAAATATTTACATAATTTAGAAACAGAAACTATATCACACTAAAAATAATATGCATGTGCTCTTTATATTTATATATGCAGTCAGTGCTCTGTCAATTATTTAGTGATACAAGATTATTGTATTCCATGAATTGCTGTGAAATGTTCTACACGAAAGAATAACATGTCTAATTCTACTCTGAAGATGAATGATTTGTCATGCAGAAACGTCCATTAGATTTAACCATTACTAAAAAACAGGGTAATAAATCATCATTTTGCATCAAATGAAGAAGCAGCACCCTTCTTAGTTTGGCTGTTCAGTCATAATCATGATAAATGGACATTCCAGGACAGGTGAATTTTAACAAGCATCCAATACACCTAGATTAATTAGACTTTGTTTTCTAGTTTTTGTTGTCTCTTACTCTATGAATAAGGGACTAGAGTTGAAAGTAACATTGAATATACAAGTATTCATTTTTGCATTAAACAGATGCTTGTTCTCACAAGGAGTCCTACTGCAGTCAATGGGACTTCACAAAAGTGCCAGCAGAAAAACATGATTGAGCAGTTCCAAAAAGTTCCTGCACCTTCCTTTAAGTTTGTACATCTCTGCCAGGGATTCTCCACACAAGGAATATGACACAGAGAACACAAATGCATCTGTCTGAGCAGTCTAATTTGTACAAGAGAATTAGCCTTTGATATAAGAGTTCCAAATTTCAAACATCCAGTTCCTTTAGCTCTGTTCATTCTTATTTTCCTTACAGAAAAAGAGGATATGTTGAGAGAAACTTGTATTTCGGCTTACCTGTGGGGTCTGTCTCCACACATTCTGTGAAATAAAATGTAAGCAAACAACAAAAAATATCCATCACCACGTACTGAAAATACAGTTGTCCTACCTTCCAGTAAGGTCTTCTGATGCTGACATCAGCTGGTGCTAACTGGTAGCAAATACATGATGCTTGTCAGAAAATGAATCCAGATTCTTACATATTCTTATTAGATATGTGTATTGGTCCTGTTACAGAAACAAGAGACAATTATTTCCCTTTTCAAAAACATCTCTATCTAAACATCATCATATAGTTTTTGTAAATCTACTTTATTTCACAACTTGTTTCTGAACAGGGTGGAGGAGAGTCCAAGGTCTCCCATAGACTTCACAGCATCTTTCAGAGTATCACTGCACAAAAACTGACTCCAGAACCCACTGACTCAAAAAAAAGTCCCTTGTTTGCTCTGGAATAAAAACTGCGGAAGTCCTCATACCATGAGCATTTTAAGTAATGACCCAAACCTAGTATTTAAAGTTTCTGTAATAGTTAAGAAGGGTCTTTATCCAAAGCACTCTAAATCCATGCCCCCATAACCATATATAATGATTATTTTAAGTACAACAAAACTGACACCTTTAGCAGTTTGCGATTTGGTCAGACTAGGAATGTTCCAGGGGTTCCCCACTCCAGTGAAACATACATGCCAATGGAACTCAGACTCTGTAACCAAACTTCAAGTGACTGCTATTATGCAAAGAGAAAGAGAAGAAACGTAACACGGGAAAAAAATAGCATATTCCTGTAATCTTAAAAACTAAATTCTGGCAAGTTTCTAAACAAGTGAAATCAGAAAATTCTTTTTATTCCTAGTGGGCAATGACCTGTGACCAGAACTCCTGAACACTACAGCACATACTGAATAAAAAATGGTGTGTCAATCAACCTTATCTACCTACCATAATCAGGAGTACTCTGTAGCTCTATCTTTTTGCTTCAGTACATATGTGAAATAAGGGAAAAATCTTTGGCTCTGCAACATAGCACTTTGAAAGCAAACTGAGACAATGTTTGAGACTGAATGTCCATTAAGAAGGCAATATTCTAGTCTTTCAGTGTTTCAAGGGTAGCAGGAGAAATGGATAAGAGGGTATTAAAACAAAAGTAAAAGAATTTGTGTGATCAGGCAGATCGATCCTAACTAAAAAAACATGGAAACAGAATAAAGTTAAGGCCCTCATTCTCAACAGAGCTCCAGGAAAGCAATTTCTGGGGACAATTCCATTTGTTTCTCCTCAACACTGCAATTCATTGCTCATTACTTTTTTTTTTTAATCAGAATGTGTTCTGAATTGAGTGGAATAATAATTTTTTAAATGGTATTTTATAATCCTACCTTTAATTTTTAGGATACTTATGAAGTTCTTTAGAATCTTTTGTTGGGATCAGAGTCGATTAGCAGTTCGTAAGAATATACAGTTGTTATTTGTTTGAAACCTAATTCTGTTTTCTTGGAGAAAAGGAAGATAAAAATCCATGGAAACATACAACCTTGGATGAAGGATAAAGTTAGAGAAACCAATGACTCAACAGGAAAATAATCAGCACAGAACATGGGAGTTGCCTCAGATTGTACTGAAAGGGCACCAGTGTAGTAAGAAGCAGAAGAGATCAGAAACTGGAAAAATTCATATAACGCTAAGCATAGTAATGTCTAAATTGGAAAGCAATATACCAAGGCCACCATTGCACAGAGAAGCAGAAGACTTAAAGAATTAAAAAAGATGAAAAGACCGTACCAGAAGCCCTGCGTAGTAAGATAACATTGTCTGTGG
>NW_009705375.1:148982-200648 GCF_000703405.1 Apaloderma vittatum
CTGCTGTCCTATTGGGCTGACTGGTGCAATCCACTGCGGCACTCGCCATGCACAGTGGGATGCACTGCTACCGCAATGGGCTAATGACAGCTTAATGGAGCCATTCCTTGATATCAAACACAGAAGTGTTCATACCTGCTGGCTCGCCCAATCAGTTGTTTTAAGAGGCTGCTGGAGACCTCTAAAAATCTCCTTCCAGTCTTCCAATTTTTAACAAAAATCCACTGGGCTCCTCCTATTCTTTCTCTGGGTCACTTGCACCCTCAATGTACCTAGAAAATTTTGGAATCTATGATATATTGCATTCTAAAGCCATCTCCCTATAGTCAGACACCACATACATTTATTACACACAGGCAGATAAACATTTTTTCCCCCCTCAATATTGCAGAGTCTTCTCAGTATTGACTGCATCATTGAATCATTCTGGTATGGGAAAGAAGAAGAGGAACAGTAAGCAAAATAAAGCTATAGGTGAAATATCTTAACATTAAATCCAATTTCTTACAATGAGGGGATGTACAGGACGGCAGCTCAAGAAACCACCAACCAATCAGTGAGCAAGCAAGCACAGCCTTGTATATTTTGTCACCCAGAATTTTTTTCCAGGAACTGAGGAATGGCATCGGCAAGTATGACAAGTATGATGACATGGAAGTTGGAATGAGCTACTGTTAGGGAATTTTGAATGTGATAATAAGCAATCATTGTGATCTCATTAGGGAGATGTTCAAAAGAGTACAGTGGAAAGGAAAACAGCAAAACCAGAACAAAGAAAGCCCCAGTGAGCTATCTTTAAAAAGTTGTATCTGCTCAGCCTGGATAAAATGTGGAAGGGGCCCCAGCATCGGTATGGGAATTGAATTATTTGTTTTGTTTGAGCTTTGCTGAAGAAAATGGAAGCTAACACTTCTTTCTATCTACCAGGTGACCTGTCAGTGCAGGAAGAGCAGAGTCAAACTACTGGCTTTGCTGACAAAATGTTCTGTGTATAAGTAGGAAGAAAGAAAAAAAACTAATATCATGCCAACAAATGTTCTGACTTGAAATCACCAGTCACAGAAAAGACTGTCTTGGAATACTAATTATCTAACAGAAGAACAGAGATTGTCCTATTAAATACAGTGCTATTCACTGAACAAACGTGAACAGAGCTAATTTAGGACTCTGCCAAAAGAACAGACATGCAAAATCCCTCAGGCACTACTGAAGATTAACATGGTCAGCAGAGTCAGAAAATGTCCCGAAAAGAAATGAAATGCAAGAGAAGGAGAAATAGATAAGTTATTAAAGAACACTGATGAGGAATGCATTGTCCTGGACCATAAGGAAACACCCCGTTAAGCTTCACTTGTAATGAGAATGTGTTTAATCACTTATACAGCCACATAATCACCACCTATTCCAGAACACTGGTTAGAGAAAAACATGCTGGAAGCAGGTCAGATGCCGAAGTTCCTGGAAAGCACTATGTAGCTTTTATTGCACACACAATATAAATATTAAATAAAGAAAGAAGAGAGCAGGTCAGACATTTACAGAATTTCCTTTTGAAAATAATTTCGTATTTCAAGGGTTTTACAAAAAATTGCTTCATTTCAATGTGAATTGGAAAATAATTAAAATGCGCAGTGTACATACAAAAAACCTGATTACTGTAGGAACTTCACCTTACAAAACTAGCTCTGGGGAACTCCATGATCTACAATCACAATGATGTAGCACCCTGATGTTCCTTTTTTTCACACACACTAATGAACCACACTAGATGCCTAAAATTGCAGAATAACAGCACTGACAAAGAACGTTTCTTGATTGCAGTAGCTGAATTCCTTAGAAGAAGGACCTCAAACTCCTTTCTTACAGGTCAAGGAAATAATCAATTTCCAGGGTAATCCCTACTAAAACTGCCCTCCTCCCAAACTTGTGCTTTCTTTTCAATTACATTTTTTCTAAAATATATTATATACATATATATATTTAATTATACTGTAGCCAGAAGAATATATAGAAGCCAGAATGAAATTCATGAAGTCTGTCTTCTTCATATTCACTTACTCCAATATTCTGACACGGAGTTAATATTGAAAAGCCCACCAGCTCTTCCAAGGATATTCTTGTGTAGAGCTTAATGGCCATGACCTTCAGAAACACGATTGGCAGGGCCCTAATGGGCTTCTATTTTTCAGAAGGCTTTAAGGGAGGGAATTGTCCCTTTTGACAGTGGACTACCTAAATGTTACTTTAAAAAAAGAAAATAAAAGTAAGACTACAAGACTAAAATACAGAAACTCAGTTCATACTTTTTATACAGCAAAAATGTGCTGTAAGGTTAGCAAAGTGGTACTGGCACTGGAAAAATAAAAGTAACCAAAGTTTTAAAAATATAAACACAAACCCTCCCAAAACCCAGACTCTCCAGTCAACTTCCATCAGTTCTTTCAATAACAACTGATGATACAGTAAGATAAGCAAGAACACTCAGAAATCACCTATTATACAATAAACTGCTCAGCCCTTGGCTTGCAGCTCAGGGTAACAACACAATTCACGTTACTCCAAGGTAACAACAGAACTGATTTAAACAAATCTTCTCATCATCATGGCCAGGCTTCGTGAACAAAGATATGGGAAGGGCTCTACCCACACTTGCTAAAAGCGCGCTGATGGCCTAAAAGGGTGATGCGAGTTGATGCTAGTCCGGTTGCAAAAGGCACAGTGGAAAGTCTCCTTAGGCAGTACTGGCGAGGTACGGTTCTTTCATAGAATGGCCTAGGCTGGAAGGGACCTTAGAGATCATCTAATCCAACCTCCCTGTCATGGGCAGCAACAGCTCTCAACTAGATCAGGCAACACATGGGGACCTGCGTTGTATTTTCTCCTCGAGACTAATTCTACGTGTGTTCTCAAAAGAGGCAGCACCGTTAACGGCTCCCGACTGGAGGCCAGAGCGGACCACCCATCTTACACTGATGGAACAATTAATGTACCCACACTTGACTGAATATGTAGAAACTTAAGTTATTGGGAAAAGAAGAAACCCTTCCTCTTTACTAACAGACAATATTAATACCTCAGGATAAACATCTATACAAGAATGTTAGCAGGGCATGTAACACGCAAAACCACTAAGATTTGTACATGTTTTAACTACCAACTTGTATTAGGGATTAACCAATATTTTCTTCATCTACTTCCCTTTAATCTATGCACTTCATCTAAAACATTCCTGATTAAAATAACTGAGGTATGTAGCATATTTTTTGACATATTTATTATTAGCTTTTTCCTCAAATTAACTGACTAAGCAGAAAAAAATGTTAGTAATTCATTCTTACAAATATACACACACACACACACAGATGCACAAATATGCATATATACATGCAGGAAATGTCTACAAAACATCTTTGACAACAAGTGGTAGTGTCAGGCATGAGAGAAGACCTCAGAGCACAAGAAAACTCCTGCAGAAAGTCAAATTCTTTTCTTTTTTTTTTTTTCCATAAAGATCTGAATGCTAGTGTAGCAGCACTGCATCCAAGAAGCTCTTCTCATGTAGTTCTTTTATCTCTCAGAAAGGTAGATGTCCTTAGGCCTGGAGCAGGTGTGACCCTGCTGTGAACACACAACACAGCAGGGCCCATGTAGCCATTCCCCCCCAGCTCCCACAGCATGACCGTGGCCAGTTGCTGGCCTTGGTGGTGAGCACAAACAGAGCTTCCTGGAGAGCAGCACACAAACTCTCCTCAAAATAATAAGCGTTCCTGGTGCTTCTTTAGGGACTAAAGGAACTTTGCTCCAAGCACAGATCTTGGTCTACAAAGCTCACCTTTATACATCCATTTTTAAAAGAGAAGAAGTTAAAAGTTTCACCATCAACAAGGCTCAGACACCCAATTTTCAGGATTTCTTAATTTCTTAAACGGGTCCATTTTCAGCATCTATTAACACATTGAATTTTTAATCTTTGGAATCCCATACCCATCTGAAAAAAGCAATACTTCTGCCACTCTGGCTAGCATCTGAGACCTCAATATAATATATTCAATGTCATTCACGAAAAAAATATATAAATCCACCAGATACAACATTCCCGATGCTAACACTAAACAAGGAAAAATGCTGTAACTTGAGAAAGCTAAGTGAAAACCAAAGCATCTCCCTCCAAGGCAGCTAACAAAAAGGTAAAAGTCCTCTGCAATTCACCTTAACAAAGTTACAGTACTGGTGTATTAAAACAGACAAAGCTGCCTGAACCAAGTTTCATGGCTCAGAGTTACATGCACAGAATTCATGAAAATGAGAATTATTCCCCCAATTGTTTAACACAGAATCTTCTCCTCTCCTTCAGCTAGTGCTATATCAACTCTATGCACACGTGTATATAGGAGCAATGATAAGTACTTATGAAGACTGAATTGTGAAGACTACTAAATGAGAACTGTGACTTCAGTTCAGCAAAGTAATATTGCTTTGCTAATTAGCAGTACAAAAGGCTTCGAGATTTCTTCTGAAGGGAATTAAGCACATGCTGTTGTCATTGCAGTATTTAACATTACTGTTGGTCTTAACCAAGGACACGTTAAGTTTATTTTATCTATGTTAATTATCATATCTATACTAGTTACCATGAAGCTAAAAATATCAACCTGAGATCCTGCCCTTACAAAAAATAGCCTATATTATAAATAAGACACTTAAGCCAGCCAAGATATTTTATGGCACTTTTCTAACCCCTATTACCTATAATAAACTAGTTTGAAAAAATATCAGGATCAACAGCATTGGATTGTCCCTTAAAGATGATAAATTATGAGAAAATTAATGAATTGTGAAGTTTTATATATTTACTGCAGAGTTCTCCTGTATTATAATTAAGGCTAAAGTTTTTCTCCTCTAATTCATTCCATTCATCCATAGAACCCTTCCACCCAAATTTAATGATGCTTTAAATCCTAACAGCAGCTTGACTGGGACTTTCACTAAAACTACAGGATATTTGCAAGCCAACAAGTTGAGTGAAAAGAGGACCAGAATACACATTTCTGCCCTGATGCTTCCCAAAGGCACTGCCCAAGGAAGTGGTGGAGTCACCATCCCTGGAGGTGTTTAAGGAAAGGCTGGATGTGGCACTTAGTGCCGTGGTCTGGCCGATGTGGTTGCGCTGGGACATAGGCTGGACTTGACGACATCCAAGGTCTTTTCCAGTCTCAACAATTCTGTGATTCTGATTCTGTGAAACACCCTCAGTTAAGCACCCTCAAGCACAGACCTAGGCTGACTGCTCAGTACTTGTCTATGTTAACCTACACAGTACTCTCTCATGTTTGCTCTGTCATAAAAATAGTAAAATGTCTGGAAATTTGTTTTTTAAAAAAAAATGTTTAGCTCACAGAAGCTGCAGTCCAAAAGTCAGGGCCCTCTGAACATCACACCCTTGGCCACTACAGGCAAAACTCCATACATGAATACAGATTTATCTTCCCATAAAATCCCCTAAGGCAACCTTTTTCTTTTACGAAGACATGTTCCAAAACAGAGTAAAAAGTCACATTCTGGGTATAATCAAAAGGTATTATTTCCACTGAAGTAATTAATAAGTACATTTTACCTCTAGATAGTCTTTTCTTAGAAAGAAAAAAAGAAAAACAATCAAGGCACATGTTACTCCTCCTCCCCAAATAACAATATCCTCTTAATACTTCACTTATGCATTTTACATTCACACTGATACAGACTTAAAAGAATCTGAAAGTCACATAAAGCTACAGCTGCCATTATCCTAAACCAAAACTTTTGAGATAGTTCAGTATATGAAGGCTACAACAAGGCAGCAGCAAAACAAAGAATTTCATGCACTTGCCAGTTAACGTAGCATTAAAGTTGTACATTTATTCACATACAGGAACTGTAGAGATGGGAAAAGGCTATTTGCTAATCCTAATTAGGCCAGTGTGAACCTGACAGCACAGTTATTTGTGATTTACATGAATGCAAGCACTATCAATAAGTGATAAAGTGATTTATTATTGAGATGCTCAGATACTTCCCCAAATATCAACTAAGAAGTATATGTATTCATGAGGCTTCCATTAGTAATGTTTCACTGTACTTTATATAAATTGTATTAAAAGTGTCTTCTTCAAACCTTTTCTGAGTAAATGCTCATCACTAGAAGTCGCAGATGGGGAAAAAAATCAAAACAGATAAACTATCCAAGTACAAAACCAAACCAAAAGAAGAAAAAACCCACAACAACAAAGAACCACACCTCACTGGACTATTCTTGTTATTTCTTCTGCAGCTTCTCTTGTACACTCAGAGTGGTTATAAACTAGATAAATCCAAAGAAAAAAATACACAAACAATGCAAACCCACCCAAACCTTGCATATTCATTTCAAAGCTCTATATAAAGTGTCTTGTTTCATACCACTGTTAGAGCTGGCAGGCATTAATAATACTTAATGATCACGTTTGCTTTGGTGTCCCATTCCCGCAGCACCCACAGACATGCTCCCCACCCTCGGGAGCAGTCAGCTCCTTTTGGCTAATTCAGTTACATGCAGATATGTTTCTAAAATCCAGAGCCTGCCAACTACAAACTAGAAAAACTGATTACTTGGATCACAATAGGTGCATTTGCATGAATGAATTTTTGATTGTAGTAACAACTGTTAAGTCAGGATCCATGAAGCAGAGCAAAGTAATGGATTAGTCACCACAGTTTCAATTAATGGTTTTGGTTCCCAGTGGCAAATCAATGTCCATCAACTCTGACTTTCCTGTTGAAAGCAGGCAAGAAACAACACCACCTATAGCACTTAATTTACACATCTTATAAAATCTTAGAAGCAAGAATTGACAAAAATGTCTGATTTTACATCACAACAACATATAAATTATACTCTGCTATTCTGCTCCATCTTGAAAGGCTTTGGCTAGAAGGGTAGAATAATTCAGTATTGCTGAGTGCAGAAATAAGCTATGGGTAATCATTATCTTAAATCATGTTTAGAAGCTCTAAAATAAATATACCAGCTTCCTCTCCGATTTGAGTTAATGTCTACTAAACAGTTTTAGTCCAGTAAAATTAGGATACATGGTCTAAAAACAGGTTTGAATTGAAAGCTGGAAGAAACTAGAGGCTGGAGAAACCATTCCATACAGAACCTGCAGTGAAGGGCAGTTGTTTTAAAGAGCTTCAAGTAAAAAGCACCAGCAAACAAGAAGAAATAAGGTGTAAACTCACATGCCACATTTTATTTCCATATTAAGAACAGAAATATAACAGAGGCTAGAGAAAGCTTTAGGGAAAAAATATTAAGTGCTAGATATGGTGTCATATAATGTAATTGAGCAACTTGTTCACTGGTAATAGTAGTTGGAGTGAGTCATCTTACTAGAGCACACTTCTGCATAACAACTCCTTCATGTATAGTAACAGAAAGGTCCATGAACCAGAAAATTATTAAGGACTGTTTTCTCTTTGGCAGTTGCTTAAGTTAAGTGTAAAACCATGCAAAGACCTCACATAAATTTTGTGGAAAGAAAGAGGAACAGAGTTCAACACTAAAGAGCAGGCAGTGAACACATCACAGGGCACATCTCAATTCTGGAGCTTGCCCAAACACTAAAGTGCAGCGAACCGCACAGCTTCTAGTGGCACACCTCTCAGTCTAAACACACCTGAAATATACTTGACAAGAATTTCTTATCACACCAGTGTGACAGAAAACCACCTCAGCTTTCTCACATGTGCATTAACATAAGGACCTCCTCTCTGACCAATGCAACTCGTGAGTGCAACCTTCTCCCTAACCAAAACTAACGTACAGTGGCGTGCTAGGTTTCTTCGCTTAACTACAACAGAAACAAGACATGGAACTTCTTTATAGTCAGGATAAAGCAGAACAAGGAAGAACTATGGGAGCAAGGCACATTTTATTTTTTAGCCAAGCAATGCACAGTTCCTAATAGGTTGCAACAAATATTAAAAGCATTCTTTATCCAGATAAAGCCAGAATTAACAATGCTAAGAAAGAACTGCTCAGCAAAGTCTTCAAAGATAAACAGGAGGAAATATCAGGCCCCTCTGATTCTAAGGTAAAGTAACAACAAAATTTGACTTGCTTTGAAAAAGACTAACTCAAATCAATGAACTTCAGTTTTAAGGAGTTCATATCTATAGTATCTAAAAAGTCCTTGAAATGAATGCATTTCCAGTGATAAACTTGGAGCTCTAGTTCTGCAACAAAACTAAAGTGCAGTGACTATAAAGGATTACTTTTAGCTCTTCTAGAAAACTTGTAGCCCTGACAGTAAAGCCATTTATATCCCATTTTCATAAATGAAGTATCAGCAGAGTTGTTCTGGTAGAAGAATATGCCACTTTCACCACATCGGTACATTTCTATTTGTCTGAAGTCCGTATCGAACTCAATGGGATACTTGCCTAAAACAATGTATATATAGGGGGGAAAAAAAAAAAAAAAATAAAACAAACTTTTCTGTGTCCTGGTCAAATTTGTCATTTCTTAGGAATATTTTTTCTATCTTCTTCTGGTTAGCACCAGCAGTGTACCAGCTTTGCTCCTTCATCTTTCCAGTTCAATCTTTATAATCTCTTGGATCCTTCATACAACCAACCTTTTTTCCTATTTGCATGACAAGAATAAAGAGATGTGCCTTAGGCAGTCAGAACTTTCAGACTGAAAGTTTACCAGCAGTGAAACGCTCAAGCTGGCAACAACAAGCAACATCTATAATTAAATATATACTTCTGCAGCCTTTTGCAATGGAGAAGATGTGAGTTAATGAGATCACAGTGAATCCTGCCTAACTGGACCTTGGCTCAGACAAGCTTTGGAGGTATATGTGGCCACCACAAATGGCAGACAGATATATCAGAATGCAGGTCCACTGAACTAAAGCACACATTTTAATGTTTTTATGGTGTGCTCTCACTCTAAACCAATTTCTTTTTCTTCTGTTTTTTTCTTTTTTTTTTCTAATTTCCAGTGGCCCTTGCACAGTAAGAATGATGCACTGCTGATCCAACAAAACGGCTCCCAAATTAGAAAAGTTCTTTTCACTGTTCAGTCACTCCCTTAGACTTAGCATAAAGCATTCCCATAACAGCATGTTTTAACTCAAAAATACAAACAAAAACCAAAAAACAAAAAGAGAAACAAGTTCTAGTCTGTTTGGGGATTTTTTTTTTGTTTATTTTGCTTAAACTAACCAAAATAAACTTAGTCTAAGAAACTGAGAAGATCACCTCATCACCTACTCTACAGCGACAGACAAGGCTACAGACTACAAAGAGACCTCCAGGATGGTGTTTGTTGATCTTTGTAAAATTCATACAAAATTTCTTGACTAATCTTGCCATGGTAGCTTATCATGGATATCATAATGCACAGCAGTTACACAAGTGTCCAACTGGCGTTTTTTCAAGAAGGTTTCCCACTATTTACACCTGTTTCCTTTTTTTTTTCTGGTTTAGCCCATTATTCTTTACTGTGTCTTCACCGTGTCCTGCAAACCACCTCATTTTACTAATTCCTTTGAGATATGCCCTGGGCTGTTGTCATACTGTGCACTCACTCTTCTTCTCAGCTGTACTACTTCTGTTCTCTTGATCAGACAGCGTGGCCTGTAATTCAGCACTTAGGTGGATATCACTCCTCTGTACCTTTTAAATCAAACTCCGTTCTTAAAGCACCTCATTTCAAGACTTGAATAGCTCTCTATTCCAAACACTCTGGTCTTAACTATAACAGCGTAATACATCAATGCTGGAAAAGTCTTACCTGTGCTAGAAAGACTCACATAGTACAGGCAGGATTCCTACAATTCATGGGTGATCTCATTTTGCTTCTCTGGGATAATCAACCACTTTTTAATTGTCCAAAAACAATGCACACCTGAACAGCTGAGAAAGACTAAGAGCAGCAAGCTACTTTGATACACAACAGTGTCATGATTGAGGTCACAAGTCTTCAAACTCCATATGACTCTTGCAAAGCCAGGCTCAGGACTGGAGCTTTTAATAAAAGTACTTTGAAAGAGAACACAGACAAAACCTTTAGGGGAAATGTCTTTTGATTTATGGTCATTAAATAAATAAAAAAAAAAAATAGAAGGATTTCCCTCCATTCTTTTCCATTCAGTGCTTAGATTTGGTTTATAATGTACTTAAAATTTGAGCACATATCTAAAGTTAAGCACAGGTTTAATTATACTGCTAAGTCAGAATCATGAGGAACTATTTTTACTTGTATTAGAAATCATCCATTAGTCTGAGTAAGTATACATTGTGCTAAGTTTATAAAACTGCAGAACAGGTAGATGTTTCCAGTTCCCTTTGCAATAACAGAAAAGATAGATAATACAAAAAATATGTAAGGAAGTAGGAGAAAATACTAAGAACTTTTATAATTACTTGTATCATCTTAAAGTCTCCTAAAAAACTAACAATCGCCTATTTGAGTTTTTTTTTAATTGCTTTCCTATTACATGGCAATCAGTACTGACTGTTACAATAAATTGTTTCTCGGTCTCTAGCACAAGCTTTTTCTAATTAATGAGAAATACATTACCTCAGGACTAAATCTACCATTTATACACAGGTGAAACATCTTAAATATAAACTGCCCACAGGAGTTCCATATTCATGGAGTTTAAATGGTGTGGAAATTCACTTTAAGATAAACCTAAACCCAAGACTTTAAAAAAATTATTTATTCCATTAAATAAAATTGCTAGAAGTCCTGTATAAGAACAATTATTGAACTGTTATGTTTGCAAACATGATTATATACTTCTTGACACAGTCTGAAAAATTTACCTCTCAGAAACCAGTACTTCTATACTAAAAAATGTGCTCAGAAAAGAATTGGGCAAACAGAATACATTTGTTAATGATTCAGATTATTTTACTGATGCAAGTAAATGCATCAGTAGGCATGTGTCCATGCATATACAAGCATGTACTCACACACACAAATACAACAGTTCTAGATGGTATGTGAAAATACACTAACTCTTGAACATTACTGTGCTTTTACATCATCATCAGAAACAATTTTGTTAATACATTAAAGCAATGTCAGACCAGATAATCCAAAAGGTCCCTTTTGACCTTATGAAAAAGTTTGTTGTCTGAAAAAAAAATAGATCTATCAATGTCAGTGTTGTATATTTGAAACTGAATTAAGGGTTGTTTTGCTTCTTGCTTTGTCTGCTCTGCCTCTCTCCCTTTCTAGAGTAGACAGAATAAGCTGAAATGGCAAAAATAAATCTATGTTACTATGTAAAGAAATATATTTAGGTTGGACTTTTAAAAAAAACAAAAACAAAAAACCCAGTAGGCTGGAAAACACACCACTGTCCAAGACCTTCCAAACTCTTTATTCCATTACTTCAAGGCAAAATACCCCCTGCTCTCTTACAAGATATACACCTGTTCTACAGCACATAAAAAGAATTTCCTGCTATACCCACCACACTTCCCATTGTGAGATCTTATTACAGCCCTTGGAAGAGTTCTGTTGAACTATTTCAATTTTGTATCACAGCAATCAAACCAGAGAAAAAATGAGAGGCTACAGCCTATGGCAGGGAACACATAAACAGCTTGAAGAAAATCTCAGTAAATGACCTGCTACACCTCCTGTGCTGCAGGCAAAATCAAGAATACCCAAGACAACATTTGACAGTTGTTTTCTTAATACTCTCTTAAGAAAAACTCTCTCAGGATGTCCTGCCACATACCTAGGTGCCTACTTCTACTACTCCACCTTTTTTTTTTTTTACATTGGAACAGTGTAGGCTTTTAAAAATACCTGCATTATATCTTCTTTCCTACAATTAAAGCTGATTACTTCTTGTTCTACCTTCAGGGAATACAGAAAAAAAGAAATCACAGTCTTCCTTACAGCAACTTTTACAGGCTAGAATTTGCTACTGTGGTCTCTTTTAGACTTCTTTTTCTTTTTTTCCTAGAGCAAAATAATCTAAATTCCTCAAGTTTCCCTCAGAGGTTAAGTCTCCTGAACTCTGAACTGCTCATTTTTAATTTTTTGCTTTCATAGGTGATGCTCAGGATTGCACCCATGTTCTAGCTGAAAGCTCAGAAATCCTAGAGAGACAAAGCAATGTCCTCCCTCATGCTAGACACACAGCTACAGTTAAGACATTCCAAACTAAAAATATTTTTTGTTTGTTTTTGGTAACAGCACAGCATTTTTGGCACATGTTCCACATACACAATTTATAATATGCTACAACTACCAGATCAGTTTCTGCTGACCAGCTGTAAAGCTAAATATTCTCTGTTATCTGTGAGTTTCCTTCTTCACACTTACCTGTTTGTTGCTAAGTCCAGTTCTCCACTTTAAGATGGTTTTAAGTTGTGATTTCTTTCCTCCAACCTGCTTGTGAAAGAGCCTCCCATCTACAGGTCATTATAACCCTCTATATTTTTATGCATATTCTTGACTCCATCAGCAAAGCTAGTGTTGCAGCAACCATAACAGCATGGCAAAGCTCGAAGATCCTGACAAGCAGAGATAAGCCCTACAGATTCTTAGCAGCAGAGAAGCAACACCAAAAATTTTGCATGCTTATATCCTTAATTTTGCTTTCAGAGCAACAAACCACGTCCCCTAGTTTTATCAGAGGAGCTCACTACACACAGTTGCTTTTTCTTGATTAGAATACTGGGAGCAGGCTCACAGCTGGTGTGAATTATGAAAGCCTATTTAGCTGTAATGGATGCCACCTGAAAATCTGCCTTGTCCCTACTCTCCTTAAGAGGTAGAAAATTTGCCTACTCCCCACATCCAAAATACATGAAAATTAAACTTATTATCAGAAAAAAATAATCTTCTGGTTCTACAAGTTTGGTAAAACATGTGCTTTTCTCACTAAATTCATAGTCACCCAGAAGAACTGTTTCTATAAAAACACAGCAACCTTTACCTGAATGTACTGATTTCAATGCAAATTACATGTGTAATGATTGGCCTTTTGTGTATACCTGTTCCAAGCAGTTTTGTTCACATAGCGTGTATTTAATTGTTGACTTTACCAGATTTTCTACCCCACTATGCTGTTGGTCTATTTCAGTCACCTGTTATTTAAAATCCCCACTTCATTTTTACCTTCACAGATAAGCTTACAGTAAAGCTGATATAAAACAAAAATGTAAATTGTACCTGTACTTAGGTAAAAGTCTCTTGTAATGAAAAAAGTAAGAATCTCCATATTATTATCTGAGAATACTCTCAAAGGTACCAAAGTACATGCTTTTGACCTCTAAGATTTGCTGAGAAACAGAACAGTGCCAGTTCTCCATAAACAGGCTTTTACTGCAGGACAACTGGAGAAGAGAATACAGAAACAACCAGGGGCTCCTAAGGGCATCGCAACTGTTACGTAAAAGAAAAACTGTAAATGGATTTCCTTGCTGCAGTACACTTTTAGTAGTTGAGATGTGTAGTAAGGTAGAAAACTATTTGTCTCTGACTGCAAGAGCTCTGTATTATTTTTCTCTTGTATGCCAGGGTGATGACCTTTTGGATACAGCCTTAAAGAAAGTCCTTTCTAGAAACAGACTATATCAGTATAGAAAAGTCTTAGTGTATCACCCACATTATTGATCTCTAAAAGGACAGAGAGAAATTGATTATGTTTAGAAAGACTCAAAATTCATTCATCAGATGTGTGTAATGTTACTGTATCATGCCAACTTCTGTCCCGGTTAACTGTGTTTTGATTTAAAAATGTTTCCTCCGTTGCTCCCTCACTGGATCCCACTCTGGTCTCCAACTCAGAGGGCTGTGTAATGTCACTGGATTTCTAGTCAGTTCTTGTATTTCATTTCAGAATTAGACACATGAAAAAATGAATTACACATTGGGCTACAGTAAAATAGAATTGTGAAACATTACTATTCTGTAGGACTACAGGTGTGGAATTGACAAAATGTAGCCACATTTGAGTGGCATGTCACAGACTACGTAAACCAAGATCAAACAGTACAATAGATACTGAATCCCCATAACCTAAGCACAGAGTGTGCCAAGTTTCTTTTGCTCACCTCACAGAAGAGTTAAATAGTCCCTTAAGAAGTAAATTTGATGCAGTATACATTGGTTATAGCAAAAAGATTAATTTGGGCACACCCCTGCTGATCATTAAATCCAATTTATCACAGCAGATACAGATCTATGAAAGTTAGTTTACCAAATCAAATGTGTGCACACAAGCAAAATTCCCACCTTGTGAGGACAGCACAATATTTCTAGGCGTTGCAAATTTCCAGAATCAATCCGATTGCCAAAGCAGGTCAATCAAGTTATAATTAACTTTAACTAGTACTCCTTTATTCTACTAAATATTTCACCTGCATCAAAGTTAGTCTCACAGTAAATACAATTTATTTCTCCTTCATGTGAAAAAAACCTCATCCCAAATCAGAGAAAATCACTTCCATTTAGATGGCTGCAATGGGGAGAAAAAGCCCAGTCAGTAGAAGTGAAAGAAAACCCCGACAACTCCAATACAGCACGGTTCGAGTCAAACGATCACGGTGAGCATGACTGTAACCACACCGGTTATGGAAGTGGGGAATGGAAATTCCACTGATGTGTAGGTTCTTCTCCACATAACCAAGCAGACTCGCTCACTTAACACCAGAAGAGTTCAGCATTGAAAGAGTGAAGAGGAATGCAACCCCCTTACCTTTTAGCTCAGTGAAAAACAGCCCTGCTTTCTCTTTCCTTCACTGCCTGTCACTTTGCTATGTGATCACCCATGATATTAAAAAGCAAAGGAAGAGCTACATCCTCAAAGCCAACTGCTAAATTTAGCTACTTCTGTTAACATGCCACATGCTCGCAGAGAGAAAAAAGTTTATAGTGATGACAGGTGGAAATAACTGCAGTAAGGAGTAAATAAACCCAGCAGCAGGCACAGTTGTCCCTCTTGACTTTCTCTCCAAAATCAGCTCTACCTGCAAGGAGGAAATGCCAAACCACCCACCTTTCTGTGAGTGTCTTTCACCTGCTTTGCAGCACCAGCAGGCTCCACTTCTTTCCCGCCAACAAGGGAAGAGGAGAAACACCACTGCTGCACACACACAGCAACGGCATCTGTCAGAGAGGCCAGGGCAGAAAGAGCAGAGACCTTGGCTGACTCCCCACAGGGCAAAGACACGCTGTTGCAGAGGTAAAACAAGCCCGCCCTGACCAAAGCCAAGCATCAGGGTGGCAACTGTATCTGGGGAGGGAGATCCACACTCCCATGGCAGCCATTCCTCCCCTCTGGTTGCTCAGGGTTTGCCCAGAGCTGTACCTGGGCTAACGTGTCCTTCTGTGCCTCTGTGGTACCAAAGTCCCTCCCCAGAGCGGGCGCCCTGCTCCAGCGTGGCTGCCGTGAAGGGGAACGCTTTATGGTTCCCAAGGGCCTTTCCCGCACCTGGGGACAAGTTTGTTTTCAGGCTTGCATTTACTGCTAGTTTGGCTTTGTTACCTCCAATCACTCAGCTTCCAACTAATAGATTCTGCAAACACCAGTATAAATTTTACAGTAAATCGATTTTTCTTGTCAAGACCTCACTTACAAAAATGATGAGCATGTGCTGGGTGTCCATGCCGGGGCACTGGCAGTGGGGGCTGACGCGTCTCTGTGAGGAGGGGCTGAGGCTGCCCCGTGCCGGACCGGGCTGGGTCCCGCCGGGTCCACGCCCGCCCCAGTGCAGGGCACGGCTGAGCCCTCCCTGGAAACACGTCTGAGAAAGTGCAAAACATGAACATTGCCCGGCAGCAAGGGGGAAGTGTGAGGTAAAAAGCGAGGAAAAACCTGAGGAAGAGCCCGAGGAAGAGCCCCGAGAGCTCTGAGGTGAGAGGAGAAGCGGGAGGAGGAGGCGCTCCAGGCCCCAGAGCAGGGATGTCCCTGCAGCCTGTGGGGAGGCCACAGGGGAGCTGATACCTCACACTGCAGCCCACGCAGGGGGCAATTTTGGAGCAGACTTGCCCTGAAGGACTGGAGCCCAAGGGAAGAACCCAAGCTGAAGGAAGGGGAAAGTACGAGTCGGAAGGAGGAGCACAGAGGAACTCTCAAGGCCACCGCTCACCATTCCCAGTCTGTGCCGCATCACTCAGCAGGGGGGAGGTGGGAATGAAAAAGCATGTTTGAGCCTGGGAGAAAAGAGTTTTACCAGAACTTAATGCATACTATTATGTGGCAAAAATTATTAAAAGGAAGCAATTTCATCATATTGTTTTGCTCTTTGGATGTGGAAGAGAGCCAAAGGATAATCATTAGTCACTGTATTAATTTGATATATTTTTTTATTTTCCTGGCTAAGGCCAACTCTGCATGACAGAACTTTGTCTTTAAATACTAGAGGAGCTAATTTTCAATTTTGATAGCTTCCAAAATAAACGTTCGAAAACAAGACATGTGGCTCCTGGCTGAGCTACTGCTTTAACATATCTAATATGTGAACTACCCTATTAATCTCAATCGGAAGTTAAATCTGGTGACGATGCCGTGTTAAGTCGGTCTCCAAATGCTTTTAGCACATATGCATGTAGAAGATGTCACTTTTCTTTCATTTATGCAAAAAAAAATACTGCAACTGCACAGGCAAATTATCCTACTAAACAGCCAAATAAGCAAAGAATACAGACTGCGCATTGATACTGCATTCATTGCCTTTTCTCCCTCTGCAATACATCTCTTTCCTTTTGAAAGGCTGAACACCTGTAATGCAGCTCAGGGGGAAGCTGGGCTCCAAGGGGTCCAGTTCATCCCCAGTATAATGGCAGGCACTGATTTATTCTTTTCCTACCTTCACAAATCCAGTTGACATTTAAGACGACGGAATGACAGTTTGAGCTAGTTTTTGTCTCTGCTTAGTGGCTTGTACTCTCCCTGGGACCCCAGTCCAGGTAGGTCTAACAGGGGCCTCTCTCTCTTGCATGACAGTGTAAGAAGTGGGAACTTTTCTCTTCCAAACACTGACATATCTTTGCATGGCCACACTAGACTCCAGCCTTTGTCATCAGCAGGGACGCATCTGGACTGTGTTTGCAGCCCTGCCTGCAGGTCTTAATGAAAAGTATTGTTTTGTTTTCCTGCAGAGAATGAGTTTGATGCACTGCTGAGAGGCAGAAACATAGAGATCAGCAAAGGAAAATCTTCGAGGATTTATATTATAACTGCTGCTCTATAGGAATTCCAACAACGGATATATGGGAAAGAAAAAGTGACGAGATGTGCGTTTGATAGACCAGAAGAAGGGAACAAACATCTGTCACATATCTGATTAGCAACTGGATGTAACTATTGTTCCAGACATCTACATCTGAAAAGCCCTTTTTATTGGTCTAAGAAAAACCTGTATGTGAGTTAGAGAAAGCAGTTATGGCATGAAAGATTTTCGAAAAACTGATACTTTTGTGTTGAAAGCAACTGCACTGTAAGTAAAAGTATCATATATTTGTTTAACTAGCTAGATAAGAAGGTAATATATAACATCCCTGAGATTATCATTAGGAACTTAGCATTTCCTGAGGTTCAGATGGCATTTAGACTGTAAGCGACAAACACCAGCCACCTCTTCTCCAGGCAGGATGGAAGCAGGGGAAGACGGGGCAAAGTCAAAGTGTCATCTTCCCCTGTTCTCAAAAGTCTGCAGAGTTTATGAGGGTCAACACCACTCGGTAACACCAGCTGCCACACCTTGGGGGCGGCAAGGCAGCCTCCAATACAACACACAAACCAGAGGCAGGTGGACAGGGCTGTGTGGTGCAATATTCCTGGTTCTGCAGACAAAGAAATAATGTAAAAATCATTGCTATCACTGCCACAGAAATTGTTAAGAGGATTACAAAGTATAAACCCATTCTAACACTGGGCCTTGAAGGTTCACACATATTGAGGAGGATTGGAGACATCTGGAAGCAGATTGGAGCCTATTATTCAAGACTCTGAGGAGAGTATTTGACCATGTGCAGCACCAGAACATCTTAACTGTGTAGTGTACACCTTATCTGCAAGTGGCATCCAATCTGATCCAGCACCAAACCCAACAGCATCACTAAAAAGAACTCCCAAACCCCAAAACTTATTGCAGAAAATTTTGCAGTCAGATGCACCTATGGGCTTTCCTCTAATGCAATCAGCAGATATTGGCATATTGCAATGAACACTTGCAAGAATATTAGGTAGGAAGTCACGCCATTTGTAATGGCTCTCAGAGGAAAAATGAGGTGGTAAACCCAGGTGGCAGCATGGGAGTCCATTCTCTTTAATTAGCTAAACAAACTACTTTAAAAGCTTCAAGGAAATAAAGACTTCTTTGCTGCCACACTTCAGACACTTCTTTCATCATTATTATCCAGAACCTACTTCACCATTCTAGAAAAGCAACATAAAAAAATTATTTTTAAAATCCATAAGAAAATCCCCAAGCCAAGTTGAAAAGCAGTCCTTCCTTCTGGCCACTTCTCTCCCTGACACATCAAAAGCCTGAAAGAAAATATCCTTGCAGTTCAATCCAAAAGGTAAAAATCCTAACCAAAATGCTACCAGACTTGGCTGGTCCATCAGGATAAAGCCATACCAGGGGTCTTTCATCAGAATGGCCAACCATCTGCTCTTTCAAACAGAAGTACTAACATAAGCCAAAAGGACCACCGGCTCAGTCATATCACATCCTCTGCTGTACACAGTAGTTCTTTTTAAAGTAATCAAAATTTTATGTTTTTTAAATCAAGCCCTTTATGGTGTACCTGAAAAGTAATAAAAAGCAACAAATTTGAATCACAAAGCCCATGTGAGGCAGATTTCCTGCAAGACATGCTGCTTAATGAAAGGTTATCGCAGTCAGCCTAGCTGGGTTCTCCCAGTGACTGCCAGCTGCGGGCTCTGTCCCCAGTGGAGGATGATGCAGCACTCCAACCTGGTGACCTGAAACACTGCTGCAGCCTCCACATCTCCAACGCAAAGGTTAAAAGCAATACCAAGTGGAAGGAAAAGCGCAGGTGCTGCCACTCTGCCCTGAGCATCGAACAAGACTACTCATACGCTGCATGTCTCTGACAGATTTTCTCCACTCAGGAGATCAGAAACCCTCACTGCCATCTATTCCAGGTGCTATTAGCATCCTGTCAACTGCCTTGCTCATCCAGCCTTCATCCAAGTGGAAATCTCCTTCAGACACTATTTAAATCCAGATTATTACCATCTAAGGCAGTTGGTAAGTAACTGCTTGGAGTTTCAGTTTACTCTGTATACTAGATCTGCCAAAAAATATGAAGAGGCATAATACTTGAAAGGCAGTACATAGTGGGGTTCATCAGTTAACTGCTCAGTCACTTAATGTCTTTGTATGTGCAATACAGTTTACAACTACTTATATAAAGATGAATACAGAGCTATACATATAGTACCATGAATTATTTCCTCTAATATTTTGTTCAGATATTAAGTGCAATCAAGAAAATACTTTCAGGATAAATTGTTATTTAACAAGGGAAAAAACTGGTCTTGAATCATTAATAAAAAAGAAAGGATATTAAGAAAGAATTCCTTTCAGTCCTCCTAATTATGACCAAGCAAATGCTTCACAGTCCTGAGATATTTTGGATCTGTAGTAACCCATGAGAATGATCATTCTGCCAAGACAGTTATCTGCTGAAATCTGAGACATAATTACGGTCAGTGAAATTCCTAATCTTGAAAGACCTTAGATTTAATTCTTTATGCTATCAATCTCTCTCTGGATTTCCTCCACATTACATTTGACATGATTAACTGTAGGTGGGGAACAGGCCCACAGATTTACGTGCCTTCCGAACCGGGAAAAGGGAGGATGATTCAGTGCCTCACGTAAGAGAGGCATCTTCAGCATTAACCTAAACCTCTTGTGCGCTGGGATATGAGGCAATGACGGAGACTGAAGTCCCTTTCAGGTGGCTTACCAAACACATAAGGCAGGCAGGGGATTGAGCATATGCCCAACAGCACTGCACAGTCCTGTGCACACACTACACATCCTGCTGTTGAGTCTGTGCTAGATGTTGGAGCAGTTTCACCAGTGAGCCAAGAAAGAACAACTTTTCTAACCACGTCATTGGGATCCAGGCACTGCAACAAATCACAAAATAGTCGAAGAATGACTGGATACATCTGTGCTACCACCAGTAAGCCAGGCTGACATTATAGGTAGGCCACACTTTTAAGCACATCAAATATACATATGGATGAAAAACATTTGCAGGGGATTAATGGCAGCAAGGACTGAACACAAGATTTGAACTAAATTATCCACATCCAGTAACTCAAACACTCTAGTAGTCTCAGAGCTCCATGTGGGAGAAAAGAGGGAGAAAGAACTGCCATAACTTCGTAAGTTACTATCTGTAAGCAATAAACACTATGAGAAGCTAGCATGCAATAAATTATATCCCTAAACCCCACAGTTACACACCAGAAGCCTGAAGCAGTATCTTTGATTTGGGGAAATCAGTCTGGAGTGCAGGTGGCGGCATGCTCTCCATTCCAGATCAATCTATAAAGTCTGGACCCTATATCCCTCAGAAAGTGAAACTCAGGCTTTTCTGATAACGATTACCACTTCTCTCAGATTTCAAACTATAATGGAAATAAAATAATCCTATTGCTATGTTATCTCATGTCCGGCCGGCATAACAGAAACAGTTTTTGCAAGCCTATAGTTCTCCCTAATTAGAGTCTGAATCAAAATCTGGTTTTATCACATAATGACCCTTGGGACCATCCCTGTGTTTTGCATTATTTTGGAAAGTGCTTTTATGTTGTTAGCACAGAACCATCCAACACATATTGCACAAATAGCTGATAGGGTGTTCTCATGACAGAGGATTTAAGATGACAAAGCATCTTAGAGAATATCAATATATTCCAAACTACTGCCGTATGTTTTTTTCCTAATAGCAAGAAAAGAAAGCAAGGGTTTCTTTATAAGAAAGATTCCTCTATATGTGGGTTGTAGTCCTCGCCAAGCATTTCTGCAAACCTGCTTTAAAACATCAACTAAATCTTAAGTGAAAGTAATTGGCTTGTCTCCATCTAGCTCTAGGGCACATATAACAATAATAAAGCTAGAAAGACAGTGCACGGGGCACTTGGTGTCTGATAATTTTGGGGTACTCTTTCAGGGTTTCTTCTATAGAATTATTATTATTAGTTGTCTCTGTGACTGTGGGTCCTATTATTTTTTCATCTCATAAATAACACAAATTACCACATTTACAAATTTAAAAACTAATTTCTAGAAGTCACATGTTCTACTTCCTCATTTAAAATACTGCATGGGTGGGCCTGAAATTTTGAAATTTTATTCTAATTGTAAAGAATCTACTGGTCTTTTCTCTTTTTGTTGGGAGTTACAATGTGTCTGCAATCTGCACTGTAATTATTTAATATTGACAAATACTAAATTATAAAACCTTGTAGGTAAAAAGAGGTTCAACATCAATGTAATTTAGTAGCTGCTACAACTCTGTGCCAGTAAGAAAATACTCATTTTGGCAATCATGCAGTAAAATAATCAATATTTAATATTATTACTAAAACATATTGGCAGGTTATATCTTTCAGCCATTTTATACATTCATGTAATTCCTATATTTATTTCTTATAGGAGTGAAGAACAATTTTAAATAGATCTATTTCATTTCAAACATCCATTTGAATAAATTAATTTTGTGGAGCAAAGTAGTATAGGATTTCTGCAGTTTTCTCCCAAAATGTAGAAACTGAGATCTTAGTTGTACTACAGGGTTAAGTATTTTGCATCAGAAGAAAAAATGGCTCATTTGTAGTAGGAAGGTTATGATCATTAATCTGCATAAATATGTAGAAAACTGTGTTATATATGCCTGCACTGCACTTGTTCTGAGAGAAAAAAAACACAACACAAAGCTTCATATTCCAGTGTTATGGGCTATTAATTTTTGAGAGCAACTATCTCCCTCTATTAAACCCCAACCTATTGCCTTTTCTCCTCCCTCCTTTCAATTCGTCTAACACGTGATGTCCTTCATGTAAATCTTAATGGATTTATTGACAAAAATGTTTTGGACTATTGGTGAACTCTGCTATTTGCTGTGGGAGGCTATTTATTACCTTGCCGGTGCTTCAGGGGGAACTCCATTGTTTGGTGTGAAAGGAGAGCAAATGGAAAGTACAGTGTTCATGAAAAGGGATCGCACAACCAAGAATCAACCTCTACCTCATTCACGTGGATACTGATTTTTTCCACTTCTGCTACAATGAGCTTATCACAAGAGAGCGCACCAGCAGTTGCATCTATTATATTCAGATTCCTTACCAGAGCTGATGAAATGTCTCAGTAATTCAGTGTTTGCTTTTGGCTTCCAAGTGACAAGAATAAAATGTTTGCACACACTGCTTCTAACCACTGAAAGCTTATGTTCACAAAGAACAATTAATTTTTCCCCCCTCATGCCAAAAGACATATTGGCTCGTTTTCCTTTACAATATATTTAGATCGAATTTAATAGAAATTTCTTATTAACTTTTATTTACTTTTCCTACTAAAATACAAAACAAAACCCCAGCTATTGATTTTTTACTGTTTTGAAGTAAAACTGTGTAAGCTTTTTCCTTGATTTCAACAAACAATTTCCAAGCAGGGACTTTTGATGAAGTGTTAGTAATTCACTATCTTACTGTTAAGTACTGTACTATATTTACTTTAGCCCTTGCCTGCAGAAACGTTAAGAGATCTGTCAGATTCTAATTCTGAAAAAGAAATCCCAGTATTTCCAAAGTATTTCAGCCCAGACTGAAGATCAGTGACAAGGTTAACTCATCAGATGACCAACTAAAAGAGTAACATTCCTGACAAAGCAAATTTGGGGCTAATTTAAAAGAAACAAACAAAAAACAAAACAATAACAAAACTAAAACACAAAAAGACAACAGTGGTTGACTCTGCTCATTTATATAATCCAGAATAAATTCTAATTGCAAACCGAGCCAGTGACAAGGAGCAGACCACGCAGTTACGCTCCCTCATTCTTCCATCTTCTGGCCCAACAGATCCAGCCCTTCTATTGCACTGGCTCTCATGTTCACTGGGACTGAATATAGTAAGCAGGAACATTTTTCTTTATTTTTGTTTGGCTAGTTACCAGAATAATTTCAAAAATACAACAGAATGAGCACAAAGCACGCAAGACAAAGAGGAAGGAAAAGGTTTTTCTCTTCCAATTTTGATAAAGCTGTTAGATCATCTTAAGCTCTGTCATATAACTTCACTCATTCTCAGATGCTGAAAGCACTTTGCAAAATTTCTTCTTGCTTCTAAAAGTCTCTTCATCGTTGAATAGCGCTGGCAAAAGAGAAGAAATGGAGGTATCCAGCTAGCATGATGACAAGTGAGTTAAAAGCAAAATTTGCATCTAGATTTTGCATAGGAACAAGCTCTACGTGATTGCTCCTGGTGTGAGTAGTGTTTCTATTCACTTCAAATGATGGCCTGCATGAAGGGTGCTATACTCAAAACACTTCCAGCTCCATTTGTGCTTTTGCTGGACACCTCTGAAGTGGATGCAAGACATTATTGCGAAAAACCAAAAGACAAAAACCAAAATGCCACCTCCTTAAGAGGCCAGGCTGCCCACACAGATGCTGAAAATGAGAGAACAGCCAAGTCCCACCCCATGAAGGAAAGATAACGTCGCACTCAAACGCCATGGGGAGGTGACCTGGTTTCGCTGGGATAGAATCAGAATCAATTCTGTATTCGAGAGAACTGCCTTTTTGAGAAGACTGCAGCACTTGACTCGTTGCGAACAAAGTTGATAAGACACTTTGTTTCAGTTTATCGCCAGCAATGTTACGCAGGTCTTCATGGTGATCAAGGTCTTGCGCAGCTTCAAGTTAGTGAGGTGCTAAAGCTAGGAGCAAAAACCAGGGCAGCTGACCCAAGTTGGCCATCAGAAATATTCCATACTGTATTTATTACACTCACTATAAACTGTAAAGCTTGCTGTGTACAGTCTCTTTTCCTCATTGGCCACCATGCCTGGAGGATCTTGCCCGAGATTCTGGTCCTGAGGTGTACTCTCCTTTTGGCTGGGACTACCGTGCTTTTGCTGGAGCTGTAGTGCTCACTGTGCTTGACACGTAGCATTCACTGCTGGGAGCGCACAGCTCACATGACCACAACATGGGCTGGATATAATTTTGAGTACTTTATATTAATATTAGAGGGGGTTTATTATTATTTTATTAATTCTGTTTTCATTTCAACCCACGGGTCTCCTTTCCTCCCCTCAATGTAGGGTTCACTGGGTGATAGAACAGCTGGCTAAATAACAACAGGAGGAATGCCAGAGAAAGCACAAGTAAATGGCTATAACTTTATAGCAATTTTACGGTCTGCTAAAAAAACCCATAAAATCCAGGTCCTGTACCTGGTAACTGCATGAGAATATGGCATCCAATAGCTGTTCAACGACATGGTGATTGACATGAACATCACGACTGCCAGCAGAAACTGAGTGCTGAAACTACTTTTTCCCCAAGAGAGCTTTGCATCTTGCTCCTGAGCAGGACTTTGCTGAGTTAAGATGTACCACCCCACCCAGCACAGCTCAGGCAGAGGAGGTCACAGCCCCAGCAATATTTTTTTATCATATTTCTCTGTGGAGTTATCAAGTCCCGCCTTTTAAATCATGGCACTGAGAGCCTAAGAGCTTATCATATTCATATTAATGACATCCTGCCACCAGCTCCTTCCTATTTTAACAAGTGCTTCTAAACTCACAAGCCTTTTGCCATTTTATCTGTTTGACTCTCGATGAACAGCAAATTAAAAATTGTACCACTTACATTACCAAGATACCAGCAACTTCCCTCCAGGCACACCATCAACAAAACTGCTGGAAGTAGCACAGTAGTGTCTACCTAACCATGTCAGAAGGAAGCGACCACAGGAGCAGATAGTTCTCAGTCCCGAGTTGATCTCAGTGCTACCTTGACAAAGATTTTGTTGACAAAGGAGAATAAATAACTGCTATTCAAAGTAGAAGAAGGGATGGGTAAAGTCCCAATTCTCACATCTGGCTGCTCCTCTATTACTACAGGATACGCTGGCATCTAGCAAAGGTTAGAATAATTTTCAGAATACTCACAAATTCTCACCCTCATCACAGCTCTGAGAATGGCTAGCTGCACGGGCTGCAGACCACAGAGCCTGCACCACAGCGCTCTTGTATAAAACTAAATCCAGAAGAAGTTTGACAAGTCAAAACGGACATCTTTTAAAGTGATATCATATGAGGAGATTAGTGCCATTAATGGAAAGGAGTACAATATAAATTCAGAGATGTATACATCA
The DNA here is from genome assembly GCF_000703405.1 of Apaloderma vittatum. Taxonomy (NCBI): domain Eukaryota; kingdom Metazoa; phylum Chordata; class Aves; order Trogoniformes; family Trogonidae; genus Apaloderma; species Apaloderma vittatum. Next base: position 174,417 of record NW_009705375.1, read on the forward strand.
CCTACTGCACTTAAACACAATAGAGGTATCTGCCCACTTAACCGCAGACTTTGAAAAAGTTACTGTTGTGTGTCATATAGTACGGTACAATAGGGATTAAACTACACATTGCTATTGGAAAGTTTGGAACATGTTTTTAAATTATAAAATGTGATTGTCCACCTACGAATCCTTAAGTTTTGCATTTCAAGTGCCAATTCATATTTTATGTTCTGTCATAAATCTAAGTAATTTGTTCAGCTACATGGCCTCGTGCATGGATTTTAAAGCATCTTTTTATGCAAGTGTCCAGCACAGTAACTCCGTCTAGCCTCAAATACAGGAGTTAACTAACACTCATAATGTGGATGTGAAGGTTTTATAATTCTCCTCCTTTGAATGAAACTATTAATGGAATTATAAAAAATTAAAATTTAGGCATTCAGCTCAGCAGTTACTGCAGTTGTCCACAAACGACAACTTAGTATTCATCTATCATCCTTCACGGGTTGCACAATTTTCAGGATGTAATGTCAGATAGAGATCTAGAAAACTTGAAAAGTAAAGTGTTTTAATAGCTTCAAGCTATTTCCACATTGCCATACTACGTAGGTATTGCTGATAAAAGAATGCCGTATCAGTCTTTCAGCTAATATTAAGTTATACAACCAAACTGAATATAGAAATGAAAGTCTTGGTATCCATCAGGTAAGTATTAGCCTGGGTTAGTCTCAGAAAAAGATTAAAGTCTAATGGACTGTCTTGATCACACAGATGTAATGTGAGCCAAATTCAAGCTTGCTTTGCTATAGGATTATTTTTTTTCATTATGTTTTTAAGCCTTTCCTGGGGATTTGTTGTCTTGATACAAATTGTTGGTTCAAGAAACCATGTTCCTGCTCTCAGCTATAAGACTGCATTGGTCCTACAAAATCTAGGAACAATGTCACACATTCTTGAACACCGTTAATAGCATTTTAGAAGCTTGGTCACAGACTGACAAAGAATAAAAACTGAGCCCTTTTTCTTCATCAGAAGAGAGTACAATCTTCAAATGCAATGGCAGCCAAGAAATGGATGACTTTAATCCCATTCAGTTTTATTTCACGACTTGTTAATAATATTGTAGAGCAAAAATTTGATGTATCTAAAATAGTGTTAAGAAATACCTAGTTTATTTAATATTTCTGTGAAAACTCTCAAGTCACAAACGGATAGAATATCAGAAGAATAAAAGAGAATAATTACAGAAAATGAGGAGATGGCAGAGGATAAAATGGTTTCTTGGCCTCATCTGTCCCTCATATAAGCCTTCTCAATGGATTTCTTTCATTGGACAAAACCATATTTTGTTCAGAGTATATGTGCAGAGCCACCAGTACACAGCTGCAAGGCATCTGCTGATAAAGTTGGCTGGCCAGCCTCAGTTAACTTCAGGTAAAAGAATCACTGAAGACATGTAAAGAGGGACCTGACTCCCAGACTGATACACAACTATGCAAAGGCTAAAGACATATTCTGTTTCTTCATTTGTACTTGATCCTTTGACATTGCCCTTTCATTACATTTATTTTCTATGCTAGCTAGCTGCTATTGATAAAGTCGTGCTCTCAATTTAATCCCAAGAAAAACCTCCAACAAAACAAACTCTGGGTGAGAAAATACTACTAGGTGTAGTGTATGGGAAAGGAGGTAGCCAGAAGATGAATTACTGGGTTTAAAAATAGATTAAGAAAGAAGAAAATACAGAAATAAGCTTTCAACAGTCTGGTGAAAAAACACTCTGTTACAGAACCTCTGTATATTCCATAATCATCAGTTATCCGTGAGATGGAACAAACATTCAAGTGTTAAATGAAGGTGCCAATGGCAAATAAACATGAACATAAGTCCTTCTTAAACAACAATAAACCATATAAATCCTCAAGAGGAACACAGGAAAACAAACAGTGAAAGCAGTCACTCGGTGAAAACCCATGATGACAAACTTATACCACCTACAGAAAAGGAGCAAGTGTAGACTCAATTTAGATAATTTCAAGTTTTCTTAGAATCTGCAATCATTCTGAAACAACACTGTAGTGTGACCAGAGAAAATACTTGAAAATTTAAAAACTCCAACTGAAAAAAGTAGTATTTCTTAAGGATTATATAGTGGATTTTGTGTCAAACAAAATATACTGTTGTCCAAAATGTATTGTTTTGAGGGCTTCAAGATACCAAATTGCTTTAAGTGCCCCTTGAACATTGAATTTTCTAGAAGTATGCATAGACAGCTTTTCAGGGAACCAGGACTCTGGAGGGCACAACAGACATGGATCAACATACCCCCAACCTGAGGGATTTTTACATTCCTCAGAGAATATGGCAAATGGGGAAATCCTAACACCAGTTGAATCTGCCCTCCTAGTAAAATTACAGTTGTTCAGCTGGAGCTAACAGACGTTCACATACAATTATCCTGAAAGAAAATGATGCTTCAAGATTAGTAAGGCTGTTAAGCCCCTTTAAAAGATTAAATAATATATTAATGAGAGATACTGAAATGGAATAGCACTCTAATTGTTTCCACGAAACAGAGCATTATAGTCAAGGGTGATACTCACAAAAGGTAACTATGTTTTATAGGTGTGAAAGGCCTACTATATAATTTATACAGCATGGGCATCTTTGAGTTACATTCAGTTTATATAATCTTACACATAAAACTTATATACATTCATCTTCACAGTTACAAACAAGGTATTTATGGCAAAACCAGCAAACTTTCTTGGAAGGATTATTCTATTTACACATATTAAATATTCCTTTAAAAATACACCTTCTATGGTTGAGCCCTAGAAAAACCAATATACTTGTTAAGTGGATTATTTCCAAAATACCAAAATGAGACATTTTCATTTTCTTAAACAAGATTTCCCCCTCTTCCCCCTCCAGATTATCTTTTCAAAACCAATCAATTCTAGTCTTCTACTGATCCAAAAAGAATCCCAGAACAAAGGAAGGAGATTGCAAAATATTTCCCAACCACTTCCATTAGATACTGTTCTTAAATATGGTAACTAATCATCTTCTTTAATGTTATTACTGTAACTGAAATCTCAGCAAATACGTTGATGATTTCTAAGATACCACCCCAGACTGTAGGTTGTAGTTGGATGCATCTGTGTAATGTTTCTTACAGCCCTTTTACCAACGTCACCAGAACATGAAGAATACTCTGGGTGAAAAGAAGGGAATGACCTTGCCTTTGCATAACTCTTTTGTCCAAAAAGTACAATAGATCAAAGCAGTTTGGGATGCATTGTCCATTCAGACAGAAGTCTGAAATCTGTCATTCCTTGTTCATGCTTCATGTTAGACTGTCTAGTTACTGACTTTATCTTCTCTTGGGGTTTTTGTATTGGGTTGCGCATTTGAGGGAGGCCTGCGTGTTGTTTTTTGTTTTCAAAGATTAAGTATAGAAGTATGGTAGAACTGCTTATATGTATACCAAAAAAATTTCACATGCCGCTTGTTCTCATTTGACCATTTGTCACACCCACAGTACTGAAAATTGCCAAGGAGAAGCCCATTTGTAATGCTGGATTCACAAAGAAGTTTAAATGTACAAACCAACACATGCTCAGCTAAGTAAAATATAAAAAAAAGAAATATAACCCCAAAGTCACATATGATTGCGCTCTTCTGACAAGTATACTTAAATAAGACATTAAACTTCCTTATCCTTATAAAATGTATCAGGACCGTTGTGATTAGCTTAATGGACAGCTATGACAGATTTGGTTTAAAAATATATAACCTACACTGTGAGGGAAAATTATTTTCTCTACATTTTAGTATAGAGATTTTATAGAAATATGTAAGTCCAAATGAGGACAATTTGATCAGTAATGGTAATCTTGCCATTTTTATAAATTCTTACGTTAACTGTATTCAGATATCCAGTATCTACAGGAGGAGGTGGACACTGCAGAACTTTAAAAAGAAATGCAGTTTAAAAGATTCAAAATATTGCTTTCCTTTTCAGTGATTTCCACACCAGCATTTTAAAAATAAAAATATTCTTACAAAAAACCTTTTCACCTGTCAGTCTAAGAAACTTTTTTTTTCTTGGACAGACTTCAAATGCTGTTAAAGTTGTGCATCACTGAGACTAATAGTGATGTAAAGGGAGTTGTTTTATTACGAGAATGTACTGATATATTGTCTAGGGGCAGCAATTAAACACTGGCAAGTATTTCTATATCCTAATTACTGGTAACAAAAATTCAGAGAACTTGAAAGTAGTATTTGGGCAGAATATAAAGTTTGATACCATGCACTTATTTGACCTGGATATCAAGAGCCCAGTACACAATCCTAAGTCCTCACAAGCACAACCAGTCTCTCCAACCATACTGCGCTGAAGTTATTTCTGTGCACTTGAGTTTTACCTAGAAGAGGATCCTGCTGACATTAAAGTTCCTTTGCACAATTTGACTTACTACTTTGATTTTGAAAACTCATTTTGCTGTCATTTCATCTATTACCCAAAAACTTCTTCAGGACTTAAATCCTTTGCAAAAGCCAACCAGCTGGAAAAAGGATTTCATATCTTAGGAGCCACAGCCACACACTGGCCTGCTATGCCAGATGGCTTATATAGGGCATATGTACTCCTCACCGTTCTGTAATAACATTTCTCTTTTCTGATTTCCACCTCCTCCTTCACTAATATTACAATATCACTAGCCAGGGAAGAGAAATATATACTACTGTCCACTTAAAATTCATTGCGCGTAACTTACTAAATGAAGCATAAACACCCTGCACACAAGAACTTGTGAGGGTTCTCTGTGCTTTTCTGTAGATACCAATGCCATCTCTAAGAATGTGGCTTGTTGGGCAAGAGTGAGGAGTGAGGCTGGGACATCACAGGGATGTTGCACAAATCAGAGACAGGCTACTACCTGCTGCAACACAGAAGCACAGACAGCTTCCATGGGGCAGCACACAATAACCAATATTTATTTCACTTGTTTTGGATCATCTTGACACCAAAGTGCGTCACTGTTCACACCTCAGATGGACAATGCCCTGAGGGGCAATCTCTACGCATACATGTACACCCTCACCCTCAATTTTGTAGCAGGATCCCAAGACTTACACAAGAGAAGTGGTGAAAAGTAGATTTTGCTTCTTGAACTGCTCTAAGCTCACCAAATTGGACATCAGGAAAAGCTATAAATGTGTGAATCTCATGCAGTTACGTACTTTTGCCATTTCTGGGGTGGCAAACTGCCCTAAGCTACAGAATCTTGTTTAATATACTGATTGCCAAACACACCAGCCTTTGATTTATCAGAGATGATCTCACAGCTCTACTGTGGAGGGTTCTTGTGCTGTAGGTGTTATCGCTGACACAATGAAATTTCATTTTCATCTGAATCATCCACATTTAAAGTATTTTTTGCTCCCCTCTTTCCTAGGATGCCTCTCTACAGAAGAGTAGTTGCAAGTGTAAAGTTTGGTTTAGATGCCTCTGAAGTTCAGAGCTGCCCTGAACGTTTAGATTCAAGGCAGCTAATACTTGCCTAACACATCATAGAATGGCCTAAGCTGGAAGGGACCTTAGAGATCATTTAATCCAGCCTCCCTGTCGCCAGGGACGCCACCTCTCGACTAGACCAGGCAACACATAGGGACCGAATGGGAATCGAACCCGTGACCTTAGCGTTGTTAGAGCTACGCTCTACTGATTGAGCTAACCCGTCCCCTATCATAACAAAATGTTTCAGGAGACTTAAATTCAAGTTTTTGCAAAGGTCTATTGGCTTTCGTGTTGGTCCATTCCTATTCAGAAGGCCTAGTCCACTCACTTGTTTTTCATGTGCAGTTCAGACATCAAAGTATACTGATAACAGTTTCCAACTTCCAATACAGTGTTGCCTTTTTAAAAAAAAAAGCTAGTAATTTTAATTTTAAAATGCAATCTATCATTTCTGTAAAACTGGCAACAGCATGGATGTAAAGCTAGAAGAAAATGATCAGACCACATAAACTTAATAATGTGGTGCTAGCAAGAACATTTAATTGATTTACAGTGCAGCTCAATATATAATCACTGCACTACAAGCACAGCTCTAAGGTAGCCCATCAGCCCTTAGTGGGCTTCCTCATGAGCTTCATTCACAAACCTATTAATTAGCTCTGGTCCTTCAGTGTCCACCACTCAGACTTAAATCACTTGTTTTCCATTAGTGCTGTGTACTATACACTGCAGGCCCATAAAATCAGGCATTAATATTTCTATCAGCAGCATCCTGGAAGTCAACTTTAATTATTATAGGTGAAATATTCTTAATCCTTGCAAACAAAAATGATTAAAATATAATGAAGTAGTAATTCAGGGATGGTGTAAAGCACTGGAGTATGTTATGGTCAAATATCACAAAGTTTATTTTCCTTACTATGAAAGAACATTTGAGTTCAATATATTTTTTAAAAATGACAGAAAATCACAAGATTTTTCAAGCAAATTCAGACACTGAATTGACAAATTTAAGAGCTTTTCAAATTAATTAAATGCTGCATTTTTCTTCATACACCTAGACTTTGTGATTCAGTTCACGTGAAAAACGAGCCAGGCCATAGGGATGAACCTGATAGCAATACTTGCTAAATATTTTACACGCACAAAATAATTATATTAAATTTTACTTCATTATTTTTAATATTTAGTTATTCATTCACATTTAATACTTCGACACTAAAAGAATTATTGCATTACTTAGTGTCATATTCCTCACGTTTGAGGGTGGCTTTGATTTACAAACTAAGATCTAGGATTGTCAAAGTCCTGTCCAACATATCAAAAAAAGTAACGAGGACAGGATGAAATAAGAATGTAACAGTCACAAATTAAATGCTTTCTATACTCTTGTGGAACACAAAGAGCGAGATTATTTAAAAATATACTATGATTTAAAGCTTCCTAACAATCTGACAAAATAATTTTATGTCACTTTAAAATATCACCTGCAAATGAATCTGACAAGCAACAAATTAAAAATGTTCTCAGTACCATTTCAAATAATATTTGTTGTGCCACACCAACAACAAAATTTCAAATTTCACTTTTAAACTAGAGCTACATCATCATCTGTTACTTGTGATACCTAAGAGAATACCAGAGAACAGCAATCTTGCAGTCTCATATCCAGCTCCGAGATTCACTTTTCTTTCACTTACATCCCCTTGTCCAGTGTTTAGCTGTTATTTATTTTTCCAGTGAAAACACTACAGCAAAATACCCCTTTTCATCAGCCATGCTAACCAAAAAGTATTAAAAACTAACAACATGGAATCCTACATCTCCAATACACATACAAGAGCCTCTTTAGGGATTCAACCTTTTAGAAAGAAATTGGCAATCGATGTTGTGAATAAGATCATCCTTGTTATGTTACATAAGATAGAAAAATATAAACAAATACCTCCACAGATTTATATTATGGTATAAACCTTCCAATAGTCAGAGTTTTAATTAAAACCAAAGCAAACAGGCACTGTCAAATCACCCCACCTGTCTGTTACTGGACCTTATGCCCTGTCCCGTGAGGCTGACACGGTGCTGCTCTCGGGGCAAGGACACTGCCGCGCCAACACCACCGTTCCAATTGTCTCCCACCCTGTACTGTTCAGATCCGTCTTACTGGGGCATGGGATGCAACAGCTAGAGAAGTTAAGTAATTTAATTTTATCACTTAAATGAAAACAGATTTTTTATCACTTAACTGAAAACTGGATTTCAGTTGCAGTGAAAACAGCAATTCATTGGGTCAGCACTCTGCTAAAGACAGCCAAGCTTCCAGAGGAGAGGGAGGAAAACAATTATTGCAATACCTCTGAATTATAGAAGGTGTATAAAACACACTGCTGCGCAGCATTTAGGAAATGCTAAAAAGAGACAAATTGCAAGAGATAAAAACCCCATATCCTGCTACGAAGCTTAACGCAAAATTCCCATAAATGCCAACAAGTAACTCCATCACAGTGTGGCAGGTTCGGGGCAAAAGGCAGAACTGTTAAAAATACTTTGAAGATTACACCAGATTTTGAGATTCTAAAACCAGAACAACTTGACAGCAGTGACTACCATGAAAAGTTTGGTTACATTTTGCAAACCATGTATAACAAAACTTCGTAAATTAATGTACAGAAGCAGCTTAATCTATTATCCCCTTTAAAGTCAATGAAAAGCTGTTGAGAAAAGCCTGACAGTTTCAACTACAGTACCATTAAGAATTACTACCAGATGTAGTAAACAAAAACCCACATTTGAGTAGCTGACAAATCTTCCTTACACTGTGTACTAGTGCCAAAGCTTTGTCCACATACATATTTTGCTGTTTTCTTTCACGTGTAATTGTATTTGCTGTTCACCAAGAGCTTTGAAAATTTCTGTGAGTCTGAGAAAGCATAAAGTTGTCCCATCAGGATTGAGACTGAAGGGTAACTCCATGTTTCCATACGACACATCTTATAACAGAGGTATGCATGATGTCGAAGAACAGTTGTATTGAATATGCATCTATTTACACTATGTCAAAACCTCCAAATACAGCAACACTAAGCTCCAGCAACATTCTCACAGGACAATACTTCCTAAGTAAACATTCATGGATGGATTTTGGAGGCTGTTTCTCTTTGCAGTAAAGAGCCAAGGATACATATACTAGCACTGTTCACAACAAATAAGATCTAGGACAGCTGATGTTCCCTTTTAGGCAACAGCATGAGCTCTGTTTTAGAACTTTGAAGAAAAAGCCACAGATCTTGAATTAGTTCACATAATCATTTTGACACTGCTGAAATCTATATAACACTGATAAGATATCTCACTTGTCCTACTGAGGTGGAAGAATCCTGAAGCCTGGATTAATTCATATATGATTTCCCAAGCTTTCCATCACCACCTTCAGCAAAATCATTTACTGTCTTTTGCTCTAAGGGTTTATTACTTTGATCAAGGGCAAAAGACAGGTAGCGTGTTCTACCAGTTAATAAAGTTTATAAAGCACTAGGGGATCGACTTGGATGAGAATCATCACAGAAATGCAAGACTTAATCAGACCAAACCCAGCTGCTAATGCTAGAGAGATGTAAAACTTATTCAGAAATTAGAAGGGGTGGCTGAGCAAGCAGACAGAATTGAAAGTTCTATTTTAGACTCAGGTGCAAAGACTTTTAACCCAAGTTAAGGTTAGGCTTTTAAGGCTTAAAAAGAAAGTACTGTGAAATGCACCTGAGGCAAGTAGTTGAAAGGCTACTCGGACACAATAGACTTGCTGATCATAAGAACTTACAAATAGAGGAGTAGGAGGCTCTAGCACAGAAAAAATATTTTAAAAAAACATTTAAACACTGAAGTTCTTTCAACATTATAAGCTAGGAATTACAATAGAAGTGACAAAATTAGCTTTAAAAGAGCTCTCTACAATTCAGTGATGACTGAAAGAGTAACCTGCAAACCAGCCTGAGCAGATGCAGCAGAGGCATGGTTGTGTGTTCAGAATGGTTCTGGACTACTAGCCACACCCCAAATTAATAACAACATATCCGTATTTACAACAGCATTTATCTGTCAATAAAGCACTAATATTCAAGAGGAGCAAACGAATGAAAACTTCAAGATAATTCCACTGGTGTAGGTGGGGGTTCTTTGTAAATAAATGGGGTGATGTAACAAGTGTTATTACAGTGCCATCTAGTGCAAACGAGGCGTCTGAATGAAGATGGCAGATGGGCGAGACCTCTGCAGCCCACAGCACCTGCCCAGAAAGCGGACACCCTCTCCACTGGGGCCATGGTAGCTAAAAGGCCATCCTGCTTCTTGCTGGGAGTCAGGGGACCTGGCTCGGACAGCAAATGGAAAAATATTTCCATTCTTGCTTTTGCGTGAATTGTCACTCTGAGTACCAGTGTCATGCATTTAGCATATTTAGGTATCTGAATTATGTTCTGGGCTACTTTTCTTCATTATAGTTGCTTGCTCCTCCCTCAGTCACACAACAGAGAAGAGCTTCATGCTGACAAACAAAAAATGCTCTGAACATGGGAAAACGTAACCCTGATATGCCTGAATGAGAAAAGATTAGGATCACCTTAACAAGTAACAGTCTGTGAAATACAACAACTCCCAGTTCATACAGGCTGGTACTTGGGCTCTGCCCAATTTTGTACCTGCAACTGCTCACAGATACGGGAAGCCAGTTTCTCTCATGATACCTTAAACATTGAGAAGATGGTCAATGCATAAGGTAACAAGCTGAGAAGAACAATAAGAGAAATAGTGGTCAACTGTGAGTGTTGCATCTGTTAAATTCTAAAGTGAACCTCTTAGACTTACCCCACAGGGGTAAAAAAAAGTAAATAATATTGAGTAGAAGATATAAATTCCAGCTGCTCACAAAGCTACAAATAAAGCCTGGTTAGTTATTGTGCATGCAGGTGACCCTGGATCAATCAAATGTGTAGGGGAACTCCATGAAGGAAGAGCCACTCTAAAATGCTGGCTCCATTATAGAATCTTCTGTTCCATCTTTTGTAAAGACAGATTTAGGTCCAAAATGAGAACGACTGTTCACATATTTGCCATGCAAGTGCCAAATACTCATTAAATCCACAGTAGTTCCCTGGAGTCAAAAAAAGAACTTCTAAGGTGCAGCTGTCATACCAGCTTCAGAGCAGTTTTGCTCATTTAACTTCCCTCAGAATTATACAGTCTTGTATAAATTTTGTAAGCAATATAGAAAAGCATAAAACTTCCCATAAAAATTCTGAGAGAATTCCTCTATGGCACATGGGCTGTCCCTGCCACACATCACAGGGAAGGGCATCAAAAATTCATGTCCTGAGCAAGTACAGGAGGTGATATTCCTCGGAGTGCAGTGGAAGCACCTTCTCTACCGGGACTGTATGAACAAGCTTCACTCTCCTGCTATACCCCATGTTGCTCACTTTCTGATGTCAGAGCTCTGCCGCCTGAGAGATAGACACAATGAATCAAAATTGTTTTACACAAAATGAGAAAATTTCTCTTGAACTCACAAACCACAAATCTAGAGCACTACACTTGTCTCCTCTCCTGCCTACACACAAACACGCACCTGTACACATGTCCACTTTATTTTTATTACAGAGAAGTAAATGACACAATTGCTACCTGCCTAACAACCACGGTGAATGCAGAACTGTTTTCTGTGTTCCTTTACTTCCTTGTGGTCTTTCATGGAATTATGATTCATGAAAATAATGCATGGGCCCAACATGGTTCTGTTGGATGGTCTCAATATGCAAAAGTCAAACTAAAGAGAGAAGACTTGTTTGTTCAGGTATGCCTGATCCCGAGCTGGCCAGAGACTTGTTTTAGGCTCTGCTCAAACTATACTCAAAACTATTCTTCCTAGGTACTGGGAGGAAACTCAGCATTTTTGGTTTTCCTTAGGTCGTTCCACTTAGACATTCTGCGTACAGAGGTCCCACATAAATCCCAAACGCCCTGTTTTGCCATTTATGGTTCCCTAGAGTCATATTAAAATAGCTTTGATTAAAATACAAACTAAGTGAGTAATTGCAGGCTTTTTAATTTTACTGTGTCAGTTTGTCATTGTAATGGATATGTTGGAACACAAAAGTCTCTTAATGAATTAAAGGAAATGCATATTTAGAAGGACTTAAAACTGCCCATGACCAGCAACCTCATACACTCGCACAAAAACAAGAGCAGGAGAACAACTTTTCTTGTCAGTGATACAAACTCCAATAAAAATGATGAACTATATGTCCTCCTGGCTGCAGCTCTCAAAGTGCCCTGTGACTACACTGAATATCATTATGCAGAACTCTTGTGTACTCGCTTTGAAGAGACCCTTCCATCTATATGTATCCCTAATGCTGAAAAAAAAATTTTTTACAAGAGTTGAACGAAAATAAAAAGGAAAATGTCCTCTCCAACCTGTAACATCTCATCTTAAAAGAACTAAGATTTATATTTCAGGGATGTTTGTTTCCTGGAAGCGGATGCTTATTTTTCCTTCTGCATTTGTTCATCATTCAGTGCGCACTTCACAAAAGACACAGTGAGAAGCATATGGTAGTGGAAGTGCTAGAATAACATTTTTACTGTGAAGATCTAACGAGTAGATCTAATTATATTTGGCCTATCCCTCTGGTAAGTATCTTTAAGGAAACTGATAAATTTTTCTTGATGCATACTCCAAACACATAGGAAATCCATTTTGACAGCTGCTGTAAATAGCAAAATAACGGGTTGAATGGTTTTTTTGTTATTTAAAGGATAGCAGAGTAAAATAATCATTAGAGATTTGTACACATATTACAAAAGTAATATTGGCTGGTAGAGGGCATTTCATAAAGGAGGGAAATGCTCCCACATCATCTCTGCTACGAGTCTTCTAAAGCAACAACAGGGAACAGCAGAACTACAATGTCACTGCTGCATTCAAGCCACAGAATATTTATGTATCATTGTCAATATCAGCTATTATTCTTCAAAAAACATGTACTAGATTAAAACAAATTATAAAATAAACATCACTTTTTCCTTCCATTTTATGCATGAAAGTTACATGCAAATGTATGTACAAAGAGTGGTAAACACAGAAATGAATGCAAACTTCATCCTTTTCAGGGAAAGCCTTTTTGGGCATTAGAAAAGGAATAGAAATTTAAAAAACAAAAAGGAGAAAAAAACAACAAAGAAAAAAAGAAGGAAGGAAAAAAAAACAGAAAAAAAGAGATCAGAAGAAATAAACTGTTTTCCACATATTCCAGAGCTCCCCAAGGCAGAAGCAGAGCTTTTATCATGACCCGTTGCTCGTCTCCCAGTGCCTCTTGGTGTACACATGACTCATGAAGATTTCTGGGTTTGGTGGTCTCTGCTTTCCAAGGCAAAGCAATTTCTCCAGCTGAGAAAAGCAGAAGATAACACCACACTAAGCTGTTTAATGCAGCCGTAACTCTTACCTAGACTTCCTTGGCAATGTGCCAAGTTGCGCTGTCAGAATGTAATTCTTTTTCCTGACTTTAACTTAAATCCTCCAGGCTTCAGGCCTCTTTCACCTGCAATTCGTAATGATTAGAAAGTGGGAAGTGTTCTGTAACTCTTCTATTCCAGCCCTGAGATCACAAGCTTACTGCACACTCTAAAGATTTTAATAGCTTTTCCTTAGCATTTATGCACTCTTCTTTGGATATGCAGCTCTTTAATAGCATCAACACCACTTCCCTGTAGCCCCCAAATTTTACTGAAATCGCTGTTTACTCACATTGATGACTACTTTGAGATAGACTCCATTTCATCAAACACTTGTGCACCCAACTTGAAGTATGCACATGGTCCAGCTGGCCCCATGAAGTGAAGCACAGGGATACGTGCAGGGTAAAGACTAAGACTGAACACAAAGCAAGTTTACTGGATACTGCCATAAAATCCTGCCTTACTCACTGTGACTAAACTTAACTAGGTTTTTGTCCACAGAGACACCCAAATCTACCCCCCTTATATCAACTACTCTGAGCAAAACTATTCAGTACAGTGCCTATTAAAATGATTCATTCACAACCATTATTTTTCTAACTCTTGCAAAAATATCTTAATTCCCCAATCACTTTTATTTGGCAAACAATTTCTAGTACATAAAGGCAAGACATATACTTTTACAAGTTTACCTCCCTTTACTTGCATATGGTTTTTTTGCTAAAAATCAGCCCTTTCCCCAAAAGCAGCATGTGTTTGATAAACACAAATTGACTCTGTTTCAATTTTTTAGCAAAGGGATGCATGTTAAAAAATAAAAATGCAAGCAATTGTTCCTCCTGCTTGCTATTCATTGCTCAAATACTGGAAGACTCTTTATGCATAACATGAATAGGTGTTCTTGTCAGTAGCAACAATATTTACAGAACATATGTTACATTAAAGAGGAAATTGAAAGTAAAGATGTGATTCCACTAAGAGAGACATTGAAACATGCAATCTCACCCTTACAAAGTCTGCTCACCTTTTGTCAAGATGTTTTGATTAGTATTCATAAACCTTTTATATTTGATATTGACTATTTAAATCAGCTATTATCTGTCAAAGTGGGTCTCTGCAAACATTTGTGGTATCAGGAAGAAATAAACAGCACATTATTACAAAGCATAACAAAAATCTGGGATTCTTCATAAACTGCAGAAACTTTCCACCATTCATCTGAGGATGTTCCTTGTGGCAAACACAGAGAAAATGTTCTGGAAGTGAAACACGGAACTAAAACATCTAGTCTGATCAGTAAAGTCTTTCAGCGTACCTAAGGAACTTCTATAGGCTCCATTAGCATAGCAGTTTGCTGTCAAATACTATCATTAAAACAGAGCTGATGACATACAGCTAATCATAATGCAGACTACAAAGGTCACATCAATACCAGTAAGCCCAAGAGGAAACCTCATCTGAATAAATGTATCTCCACAATTGTCAAGCTGGTGGAACTACAGTGCTTAATTTTTTCCCAATATGCTTTTAAAAAAAAAAGTTATTTTTTCTTAAAGTAATTCCTGAACTCATGAAAGGAGAAGAATGACACATTCAGGGTAGACAGAAACAATCACATTTTATTATTTATCTGGAGATCAATGAATACACCTCTAGCCCAAGTGTTTTACACTCTCACAGCCATTGAAAGTACAATCAAACCCTCAACTCATAAAATCCAAACTGCATTTCATTCTCTCCATATAGAAAAGCATGATGCACCAAAACATATCACAAAAAAACCAGCGAGAATCGAGCTTTCTTCACATTATCCAAACCATCTTTTTGAGATGCTCTTTGACTAAGAGAATAGGTAAGAGAATTCCAGAGCCAGACACCTGAGAGCGGTGTATTTTGCCAGCAGTGACCTCCCCTCTCTCAAGGAGAAACCAACCCCCTTCCCAAAGGAAGCAGGGAATCATTCAGGAGATTGCTAGGAGCTTTGCACAGACTCACCACAGAGAGGTGTGAAGTGGGCAGTGTTTTAAAATTACGGACGATGATGCAGGCCACTTAGCAGAACTTACACAGATGTTAATGAAATACATCTTTGGGTAACCAGCTCCATCCAAAACATTTAGGCCAAGTAATATCACTATAGTGAGTAGGAGTAATCAACTAGGAAAAAAATAAAACCAAAACCAAATCACAACAATAACAAAATAAAAGAACAAAACAAGTCACCAGGAAAAAGGAAAGTGTAGTTACTATTTTAGCACACTGCACTTCATCCAACAAAAAGCTACTTCAAAAGACTGTTGCAAATTAAAAAAATAAAATAATCTTAAAGATGCTGAATATATGCAGTAGGGACTATGCAACAATGGAGAGGTGATGCTTTTAACTGGTTTTTATATGGTTACATTCAAAGTAGAAAATTATGCAAATAAAAAGGAAAACCGTAAAGGAAAATACTTCCCTCACACAAGAATGAAAATGAAAACAGTATTAATCATATGGCTCTGGAGAGCTTGGTATTAAGATCTACTAGTGACAAAGATAAAAAACAATAATTTAAATGCATTTCAGCTGTCATATATAGGCATTAATATTCTTTTCTCTCAAATTTTACATTTCTCATTCCTTTCCTCAGTGAAATAGGAGGATGCCTTACGAGAAGGCAAAGACGGCACATCACATGGAACTGCGAGAGGTAGGTTAAAAAAAGCACCATGCTTCAAGCCAAAACAGCTTCTTGAATGGATTTATATCACTGCATAACTAAATATCGTGCCATGATTTTGGATAGATTTGCAGAGGAGTATATTCCCAAAGCCAAACAAAAAATGCAGTTACCCAGAAAATATATTATCCTAATTTGCCCACAATAACACTCTCATTTTACAAATGCAAAAATTTCTATTTCTCAGTGAAAATACTTTTTTTCATTTCTTTTTTTTTAAATTGTTACTATTTTTATGTATGCCTCAATGCTTTTCAGCAGACAGTTTCCAAAACTGGCATTAGTAGTTTCATTCATCTCATGGCAATACTTGGTAAATTGGACTGATGCCTAAGACACTCTCCCATTTGGTTGAGAAAAAGAGCATAACTTTAAGTGGACAGCAAAATGACGCATAAATCAAACGTTAGAATACCTGCAGTCAGTGTAAGAAACAACAGAGCAACAGTAGAAAAATAATGCTTTCCTACAATAAATCTGGAATGGAGAGTCAAATTGCCCTTAACTAGATGGATAATTAAAATATCTTCCAAAGGTGAAGGTTTAAACCTCCATTTTTATGAAACGCTTGACAAATGTATTACAGTAAAAATGCCATTCTGTTTGAACGGCACTCTGAAGAAAGTACCAGCACTCTCTGACAACACTGTTATGGAATTCTACCTTTCTCCTCTTCAGTTCCTCAAGCAAGGTATTCTGTCTCAGAATCAAGACAGATACCTGTAGGCGTTCCCTCTTGCCAGCAGCGCTGCCGATAGACCACGACACGTGCCTCAGCAGCGTTCCTTTGCACTCCGAATCGGGCTCTTGTTCACATCTCAGCTCCAAATCACGCCCTCACTGCTCCTCCACCACCTCACCCCCTTCGCTGTATCCATACAGGCACATGGGACTCAGCCTGTTCCCTCCTTCACGCACCGCTCTGCAAGATACGCCGCAAATCGGAACAGTTAGTCTATGGAGCCAGCTCTCCTTCGCTCGCTGGCCCCTGTATCGCAATAAACAACTTTTCTCACAGAAAAGGTACAGTGGCCTTTCTCAAAACTTACCTGAAAACCCCAGTGACCAGCAATATACATCTGGAAAAGAGCCGAAGTAAAACTGGACGCTGTCCAAGGACAGTTCCTGCAACAGAGAACACAACCACTAATTTAGGGATGTGTTTCTGTTTTATCAAACTCAATATCTGCTTTATAAAAATAAGATTCCCCTCCTACTAAGCTGCTGACCGATTTATTCTGTTTCTTTTTCACTGAAACTTAGAATCATGCTGTGTTTTCACACAGAGATGAAAATTGGAAAATAGGTATAAAGGTTTATTCTGTCATCTTGACAATCTGTTTTTTCCTTGTGATATTTTAATCCACTTTTCCATACTTTCAACATTAACAACTTCTGACAAACTTTTCTTTACCCATGAAGATAATATCCTCATAAGTGACCTTACACTATGTCTGAGGCTTGGAACATGAATTTATTTTCTTTTATCACTTCATACTAAAAAGGAAGAAAATGAACCATTATTAAAAAGGGCTTTCCTCCCCTCCTTTTTAATTCTCCTTAGGAATAATAGTTTCTTTTTCTTTGATCTTTTCATTCTGAACTACAGGTACAGTCCTATTATATCACTTGCTGATGCCTTTAAGTATATTTCAGCTCAAATGCATTCCTTAAATCAATGAAAATGAATTAAATTAGTACCTGCAGGCAGAATAAATTAAATAAAATGTGCAGTAATACAACTCTTCCACATTTTTCTCTGTGCAAAAACATTAACATTCTGTGCCTGACATTCAAATAAACAGCTTTATCCTACTAAAATGAAATATTTTCTCTTTTTTTAATTACAATTTAATATTTTTAAATGGCAGTATTTCAAGAGAAAAGGCAATTATTCCCACAGAGAAAAAGTAAGGGAGAGGATTCTAATCTACATGTTAAAGAACTGTACCACTTACAAAAAGTACTGGTTTTCTAAGACTGAAAAGTGAATTTCTTTCTTTAACCACAGAACAAAACGAAGTCCAGGGTGGAAAATATTATCTGTGTTGTTTCTGTTATCAATACGGTATTTTTAGGAGCAAGAAGTTTGTAAACATCCTGGTCTCTGCTTGAAACATGATTAAGGATTTGAATTTCTGATAAACAGCATTATCCACAAGAAACAAAGCTGAGCACACACACATATATTTAAAATGAGACACTGAATATTCAGAAACATTATAATCTGCTATTATTCTAGATTAAGCTGCAATTTGCATCCATTCTTTTTAAGTGTTCGGCATAATCTCCAACATCCTTACTTGTAGATTCTAAGGAACCTTTCCCAGTTGACCCACAATAGGAAAAAAGTATCTTGATTCAGAATAAAAGTCAAATTGCTTTAGGAATTCCTTAGATAAGTAAATTGTGAAAACGAACTTTTAAACAATTGCTATTTCCATAGCATCAAGAATCTAATCCACACGATCACCATAAATCCAACAGGAATTAATTACTTTTGGAAGTAATATGGATGCATTAGTGCCATGAAGGGCATGGACAGGATAACAGTAAGAAAATATTTCAGAGTTGCTTTCCCTGGCTCCTTTCTGCACAAAGTGTACCTAATGAACCTTATTCAGCCCCAGCCTCTAAGCGTCTCCTGTGTTTTCAAGTATTAACACAGCACAGTCCAGATAAGGCACGGAGGCAAAGCCATTTGCCCAAGCTACCCACAAGTCCACGGGTTTCTCAAACTCCAGCCGAACGCTATAACCAACAGGGCAGCCTCAGCTCTGCCACAGGTGAGAACACAGAGCGTTATTCAGAAGTTCAGGTTCCATTTTAGCACAGCTACTGTTGCCTACAAGACAAGTATCTTACGTGAGAGTGTGGGGAATCTTCTGCTGACAGCTCTCCAGAGCCACCCACCCCAGGTCTACAGACAGCCAGAGACTCCCTGCTGGGTACTGGTGCCCAGCACTCAGCACCCGCTGCCGGGCTGTAAACACAGCCTGGCCAAACTGAAATCGATGGCAAACACCTGGTCACAGCCGGGCCCCAGATTTAGCCACACACCTGGAACACCTTCCTTTTGAATAGCTATTTTATACATTTTGGTGGTGGCAGTCTTTTCAAAGACCTGTGGAAGCATCTACTAATTCCAGATGATGTCACATACAGACAGTGAGTGAGCACACTTCTTTTTCCCTAGGATTTGAAACAGACTAAAAAGAAACATTATTTCCTCTTATATTTTAATTAGAATTGCCCGCCTCCCAGCAGGTGGAAGGACACTGCCTGCAGGAGCTTTTTTGTTGGCTAAAAACTTGGTTTATATAATCAGCATGGCAATTAGTGAGCTCTTTGCTATTAAAAGGAACTCATTACTGCTATATTTTGCTGATTGATCCATACTCATGAAGCAATTTAAAAATGAAAAAAGCATTTTATGAACCACTTAAAATAAAATTTTCAATATGAATATTCAGAAAATATAACTGACAGTTGTCTTTGGCTAAACTCTAATCTATAATTCTCTAGCAGCTCAAGCAAATATACATAAAACCAGAAAATGAAAATAATTACCTTAAGTCATATATTGTTCTCTGCTACTTGTCAGATTTCCTTTGCAAGGGACAGGGTCTGTTAGATCAAGTAAATGCTCATCACAGGATCTCTGACACTTTCACAGGTGATCTCACAATCAGACAAAGCGACCAAGTTCCTACACAAGTAGTTGAAGAGACACTGGATCTCCCTGGATGATTCTACAACTTGCAGCAACACTGCTCTTTCCCCAAGGGCTCCTGGGAGGCTTGCCATGTCCATGAAGTCCTATTAGTCACATGGAGAGATAATCACTGAGAAGCAGCTGGAAAAGAAAATCACCTTTACTCAAAATGAATGATTAGTATCGGTCTGAAACTGTTGTAGAATGAGTTACTTTCAACTTTGTGCCCTCTGCCAAGTTTTGTCATGCTTCAAAAAGAATCGATAAATTATCCAACAATTTCTAATATTGAAATGCAAGGAGGAGGGAGAAGAATGAGGGAGAGATGACAAGAGGGTGGACATACGTCAACTGTTCAAAGAATTTCCCTTATTCAGGGAAATCTCAAGTGAAATTCTGTCTCCAATGAAGTCAACATACAACTCGATGAGCTCAACTGTGCCAGTATTTCAGCTTTGACCTACTGCCTGGAACTTCATCCCCTACTGCTTCTAATAAGCAGTCCGTTCCTTTCCCCTCGACCAGCTTAGGTACCACTTCCTATCCAAGCTACCTGTGACTCTGACGTTGACCCCATTCTTTAAGGTACTAAAAAAAAATTGATTCTTCCATTGCCACAGCAATGCACTCGGGTATTTATAGGCTCCACTACAGCGCCAAATCACTTTACGAACTGAAAGGACATCACTGTAGATACTTTTTTCTGACAAGGATTCTAAATAACTATGGCTAGCCTAATTCACCTGCTATTAAAGTAAAAAGAAGACTTCAGTGAGAGCCAGGTCAGGCCCTAAAATCATGCAGCATGGCCACATAGTGCTTACAGTAGGAAATGAATATGGATTTCAGCTCAGACGTTCATGAGAACCAAGGCAGGTCACCGTCCTGGAGGGAATGAGAACAACCACCTCACTGCTCATGTACTTCTGGGCACCTCATGTGGACAAGTGATCTCCATGACTTATTCAGATAATTTTCATTCTATGATGCCACAGACACACTCTCCTGCCAGCATTAATACAGACAGGCTGTTTCAGAGCAATTCCTTTAAGATAATGAATTTCACTATTTAAAGGTCTATTTCCCTACTCTGTTCCTTCCCATTTCCATACTTTGAAGAGGAAAGGATTATGCTATTTCAGCCTTTGCTCTTTTTTTTTTTTTAGTGCATTAAGTATTTTTAGGCTCTTTTTTCCTTTCACTAAAAATTCTTATAACATTCATTTTGCTTTAAGAAATTTATTCTTGCTTTCAAGCTGCGGAAACAACTCTTACTGAATATTATTTTTATCTTTCTTGGAGACGGGTGATTTATTTTTAATTGCTTCTTTAGGTCAGGATGCTGCTTACCAGTATGCCTACATTTACTGTGTTCATTAATTTAAGCTTTTTTAAAAAGTAATATGTCAAATCACTTTTTTTCTTCTGGAAAGGGAAGTCATGGTAAAGAGAGAGATCAATTATTAATCAGCATTAACCAAAAGTAAAAAACCAAAACCCAACCAACAAGCATCTTAAAGACTCGAGTGCTCTTGAGTGAATGAATTTATACCAGATCATACTTTTCCAGTAGAAGTTCTCCTAGGAAATTAAAGCACAGGGAGATGGAGGTCTAAGTCCTCTGAGCTATTGATGTTCTTTATTTTTATTCCAAGGCAAAAAACACCCACTTAATTTTAAGAAGGAAAAAAGAAGAAAAAAAGAAAACAAGGAAAAGAGAACGAGAACAATCTCCAAGGTTACACAAAGATGTACATGAAAACAAAGGTCACAGTCAGCTCTCCCAAATATTAAACTCCAGTTAATCCAAACCCAGCTGTCCACCCCCTTAGTGTTAATAAATTACTATATTCATAGAAGTATAGGATCCTAAGCCCATCAGAATAAATTATATCATCTACCGATTTCAGTAGATACAAGTAAACGCACCCTTTGTTATTTCCTGCATTTTAATTTAACAAATATGACAAAAGTACATGCAAAAATCCCACTGCTTGTCAATCCTACATATTTATTACGTGGATCATAGGGGAGAGCTCATACACACCACAAAGCCATTTATAGCTTTTTCTACTAAGAAGCAGTGTATCAAAACCAAGCCAGTCCAGAACTGCCTTGAAAATGTGATTCAGTCATCCTTGTATTCACTGTGTTTTATGTAAAGCATAAAACTAGCTTTTAACTCTAGTAACATTACATTTGACTTTTTATCTCATATTTTAGAAAGTAGATTTGGACATAACACTGTAACTATCATAATGCCATTGAACCTTCTAGCAGAGAACAAAGTCAGCATGCAGATAAGAGTTCATCCATTTCTATAAATAAATACATAAGAATAATATAAGAAATAACAATTGGGAATTTAACTCCCCTAACAGATCACTCTAACTTTGCGTAACTAGTGTTGAAAAGCTTCGCTAACATCGGCAAACCCCACCAGCAACCACAGGCAGACCATGTGAGGAGTTCCCCACGCTCGGGCTGCACCAGACCAGGGCAATGGTCGACCCAACAGCCTACATGCCCCACAGCTGACTGCAGTGTCAGACGCCCCAAAAAAGAGTGCAGGAACCGCATCCAAACTTTTCTCAATAAAGACTGTCTCTTGCTTTGGACTACAGCATCAAATCTAGAAATGCAGTCACTTGTAATCCTGGGATATGGTGCTCTGTTGTCAGTCCTCATCTATCTACCGTTATTTCCTAATTTATTATATTTTTAAAACTAAAGTAGTGGGGGCTTTGTTTGTTTGTTTGCACCAAGGGCAAGGCTGTTAGGGAATCAGGGTGACCCCATTTTAACAATGTAATCAGAATTAATTTCCTCTCTCTTTTTTCAATTTCTTTTCCTGCCCTTCAAGTGCTTTCCTGGATATGCTTCTGTGCAATATATTGCTTTATTTTCTGTTCTTTTCCATTTCAGTCAGCTTGATGCTGTAGGCAGTTTTCAACTGGACAAATCATATTTTCATTGTTTTTCAAAGACATCTGGTCAAGTATATTCCACAGGAGCCAGAGTTTTAATCCATGTTCGTGACTTATCTTCTGTCCTCCTCAGACTATCTTTTGTCACCTGTTTCTCTAGGCTACTGTTTATCTACTAATAGGGAAGTCCCTTCCTCCTAAAAATGTCACTCACGGACCTTCCTTCCTGTATGAAACAAGTACCTGAATTGAATCTCTCCGGGAAAACCATGGAGTTAGTCCTGTACTAATACTTCTGTGATCTACTCACCGCTACAGGCCATGGTATGAAACAAAGAGGATATGGTAAGAAATCTAGATGAGAGCAACATAGAAAGAGGAAATCATAAGCTACAGCAGCATCACTGACCTGCGTAAGAAAAAGCAAGGCTGAGAGCATGGGAAACCCATTTTCCTGGAACCACTTTTTCCAAGAATTGAAAGCAGAGAGGGAGACCACAGACCAGAAGAGGAAAGTCAGCTGACGAGTCCTGCCTTTCTGGGAATGACAAGCAGGTCATTCTTCTGAAGATGTTAGGGGGAAGTATGTCAGTCCAGCTGACAAAAGAAGATTAAGGAAAAAGTCAGTAAATGAGAAGTTTTCCCTAAGTTCACACAAAGAAAACAACCAGAAAAATACACATTGCAAAAGAAGGGTTCATCTCCTAAGTACCACATCTTAACTTTGCTCCAGCAGCCTGGTTTTTTAGTAACTAATCTATTCATTACTCCAGACTAAAGTCACTTTTATTACCAAGTAAGTCTTCATTGTCAGCTAAAAGCTGACAGAGGTTTTATCTCATGCACCTGACCTTGTGGACAGAAGTCAATTTGTACCAACGGGCTGAGCGTCAGAGCTGTGCCCAGCAGAGCTGACAAATACAGCACTAATGCGACCACCAGGAGCTGTAGCTTACTTTGGGGAGTATTCCAATATGGCACTGTGGTCAACTTTCCCGAAAAGACAAACCTGAGAAAAACATTTCAATGGGATTTAGGTTGCTGTTAAAGAAACAAGCAGTATCACAGTGGTCACACCTCTAAAAGCTTCTTTGCTTATTGTGTTCCCAGAATGAAATTCTGAAAATATAAAGCAGCATTTCAGAATCCCCAGGTTTTCCTGTAACCAGTGTCCTTGCACATATTTGCTGTGTCTGGCAAAACATTGGTTAAAGTGAGCCTAGACAGAATATAACTTTTTGGCTCCGAAGTATTATTTATTTTAAATTTAGACAAGGTATAAATTATTCCTAGTCCTACTACATTATGTTCTTTTCATGTTATTCTTGTTACTAAAGAAAGTAGTGCTTTTTTTGATGGGGGACCATGAAGGTGCCCCACATAAGCTAACGATGGCAAAGGGACCTATCTGTTTGGGATTAGTAGAACTACGAGCTTTAAGTCTGTACTGGTTTCATTCTGGACTGTAAGCTGCCTGCCAACATTTCCCCTGCTCCTTTGGCACATCTTTGCACTCTTAATTTTAGGACAGGTAGTAATATATTCCCTTGGAAACATGACACAGCTTGTACTATCTACTTTCTCTGGGAGACTCTTGCAACAGTAGCCATTCTACTCCTACCTACAGAAAACTCATGAAAAAATGAGCTCATGACCAAATACTAACATTTCTCTTATATTATATTATCCATTTTACATAGCAAGGCAGCTTCCAAGTGCATCAGTTTTGTTTTAAGAAAGTCAGCAAATTTTTGCAGGGAAAGGACATAATACAGAATTAGTGAGGAGTCTCTGTGAAGGATACTTTGGAAGTCAGACCCTTTTATAATGTGTTAACTGTTGTCTCTTCTGACGTCAGTACACAAGTGAAAACTTCAGATTTCTCCTCAGAAAGTATTTGTCTTCATCACAACATCATGATACCATTTATCACTGTTCATCATAACTGCAGTAAAAAAAACCCTACTTCAAATGAAATAAAAATGAAAGAGACTGTAGCATTGGACAAGGAAAAGAGAACTAATGAGTGGAAAGTCAGTACCAGGCCTCCTTGTTCTAGCTAGTACCATTAGTATTTAGTGCTAATAATTCTTATCTCAGTTAAGATATACATAGTTACCACTGAAAATAATGCAGGCTCCAATAACATAGGATAAAATTATATGCATGCATTTACATAAACACTGAAAACTTCAGCCCTTTTCACCTCCTTTCACAGACAACCCCACACCAACATTGTTAAACCAATTTATACCCGTGGCTGGAGAAAAGCAAAAACCCTTCTGCAATTTTCCATTTCCTTCGAATGAGTGTTCCTTCATAATCCACATTTTTATTCACATTAACATGGTTTGCTAAATTTATAAGGATACGTGTTTCAATAACTGAAACCAGTGTATTTGCTCTTGATTGCACGTTTCATTTCAGGTTATTCATTTAACTGAACATTCCACAGAAACCTGTGACAACCAAAATTCTCATCTGACCCTCCAAAACTACCCACAGAGACCCACTCACTGAACTGTTTTGAAAGTTGATGGCAAATTGAGAAAAGTATTTTCATGTTCAGTGACACAGGAGGTACATTCTACTTGTTGGGGCATGCAGAGGCTTTGTATAATAAAATTAATTCTTGTCTCTACTGAAAAACTCATGCATCCTAGTATCCCATTGACCCAATTAACAGACACGTTGCACAGTTGTTCTTTGATCACCCATCATATATCTAGATCTTCTTCCTTCCCCTGTCACTTCTTTTGACAGATCTACAATTTGTGCTAGAAACACTCAATATGAATCTTGAAACTACCTTGTACTTTGTACTACTAAATTTCATTCTAATTTTTTAAAGTTTTCTGATTCTTTTCATATTATATTCTGATTTTTCCCTTAATAGAGAATGCTTTGTAAACTTGCCTCATCTGATTTCATTAGTGCACCAAGGGTCACTAAAAATGTGAAAATACAAAATATAATGAATCTTAAACCTCAGAGGAACTCCACTGGGAACCATTACAAACAGATTCAGTAGCATGATTATACATAAAAAGACAGAAAAATGCTCTTATTTATCATTTCTACATAGAAGGACAGTACTGTGGGCAGCTTTCTATAAGCTACTATCGAAGTAAGTGCTCAGTAATAGTCACAAGAACATTTAGATGATTAAGACTACACTGTGAAATTGGCTCAATTCAGGTAGACATTATCCATGTACTGTTCCCTATTCCCTGAGGCACACAGGGATCAATACCACAGTTTGAGAGCAGTGCCACTTTTTTTCCCTCAGCACGATGTTTTTAAACTAGATGCTCCTTACAGTAATGCAGATCTGCAGCAATCCAGCTGAAACCAAAGGGGATACAAAGGCCACAAACCAGTCACCATTTATTTCAGAATCAAGTCCTACACATTCAGATAAGCAAAGGCTACAGGCAAAGTCTCTGCACACCTATTATAAGGGGTAGGAAAGGTAAAAAGTTGATATGTGGACACTTTCATTGCATTAGCTCTTAACGATATGGCCCTTTATTGCCAACAGCTCCACATATTACAAAAACCTCTTACTTAGCCATTATCTCCTTCATGCTGTTTTTAAGCTGGTTAGAAGCCAAGGTCCAGCAACCTCGCATCAGGGAAAAGCTTACAGGAGAGTCTAATGATGATCAAGATCTGTATTACACACCATGAAACTGAGAAAAAGTTATTTCCTTTGTTACTCTTTTTATGTTGCCTTTCTTACCCTGCCACTTCACCCAAGGTTTCAAAGTGGCATATATATACACACATGTAATAACAGGTGAGATTTTTTGGCCATGCTTAGCTCTTGTGCAACTATTCCCTT
>NW_009705375.1:200659-206448 GCF_000703405.1 Apaloderma vittatum
TCCCTACTTCTACTTTTCTTAGTCCTCGAAAGATCTTCATTCTGACTAATCAGTAACTTAAAGTACTCTGAAATGTTACAAATGCTCTATTTCTGTAATATTTATGCTCAATTGCGCAACCATGAGAGACTTATGAACAATGACGAAGAGTCAAGCTAAAGCTTGAAAGAGCACCTGAGTTTTGACCAACAGAAGCTGTGGCAGTGCCACTCAGCAGACAAGAAGAGATGGTCACTACTAATCTCTTTCCATGTACAGTTCTGGGGAGAATTTCTCCCTCACCCCACACAAGCATTGCCACCTGGGCAACAGACACAAGACAGAGTTCTTCACATGGATTAATTGGAATAAGTACATAAGTAAAGCAAAGGAATTTTGGATTCTCTTTTGTAAAGCTTTTCAATTTTTAGTCAAAGGTGGTCACAAAGATGAAAACATTTTGATTTTGTTTCCATCTGCAGGTACCTTAAAAAGCAAGTAATATGTGGTAGTCAACACCAGCTATGAGTCAAAGACATGGCCTTCAAGGGGCAAGTCCATTTGGGATTTTTCAGGAAATAGGAAGAGAGAAAGCAAGAGAAAGGGAGAAAATAGTTTCCCTCGAGCCAATGTTGGCTAGCTGTCCTTGACCATGCTCCAGGCAACTTCATTTAGCCTTCAGCTGCTGCCTTGCTGACCAGTCTTTGATGTTGCCCAAGTCACCTGCCATCTAGTCTTTGGCTTCTGCTTCCTCAGACACCTGTTGCCATTTCTGATTTGTGTGATCAGATCTTACCAGCTTCACACATATGTGACTCTTTTCATCTGTCTGGACAGTTATGTAAATCTTTGATGTAATCTTAGGTTTGGTCTTTTTATTTTTATTTAATTTGCTTCAGTGGATTTATTTTCTTTCCTCTTTATAATAGACTCGGAAAATCCCACTCTTCTTGTCTGATTGAATGCCTCATCTACTTTGAGTTTTCTATTCATTTTTTAGGCAGAGAAGAGAAATACACTTTCTTTGTATTTATCTCATTTTATACTCAAAACGTTGAGTGCGTATCTGCCAGAGGCACATATTCCACACCCTTCTGCTCAAAGAAAATTCATCTTGGCCTTATCCAGCAGGGATGTAAGAGATTTAGAATAAGATGGTTGCTAAAGCTGTGAACTTCTGCCTCTAATTCTACATTAATAGAAAAAACATTAAAAAGCTGCCACCGATTTTCTACTTTACTGATGATACTTTAACTTCTTGCTTGCTTAAAGGGGAAAAAGCTGAATTCAGATTAGACTGTAGTAAGTGTCATCATTTCAACTAATCTAGTGAGTGGACCAACTGGATGTTAGTAGATTTTTCTTTTTCATTTTACTTTCCATTTTTGATCCTCATTTTTTCACATACATTCCTCTGGACCACATCTTGTGACCTTTCAAAGTGATATGCCAAATTCAAAGAACAGTAATGTCTAAATATCAAAAAGTCTCCCTAATTTTAAACTTAAACTGTATTGCATGCACAAACCTATCTTCAAATTCATTTAGTAGCCTCCCTACACAAACAAAACAGAAATTGCTGCAACAAACACTACTTCTGCAAAGGAACTAACCACAGACACTTAGAGCCACTCTAGCAGTTGCGTGCTCTTATTTAAACAGTCAATGAACTGGAAGTCCTCATCTAATACCCGCAGGCTGTAGATGCCAAAATACACCACTATATTAGAGATATACCCCCTGTTTTGGCCAGTTTACACAGTTACAAAGGATTTTGAGATGGAGACTCCACAATCTCTGAGCAACGTGCTGTATACAGCTGGACTTGCGTTATATCATTTGAGCTCTCCCATCTTACTGACATGAGATCACACTCTGTGACTGGAGATGGGAGGGAGAGAATCATCTGAGGCATGTGGCACTTGTTCTCAACTCATCCTCTACAGCACAGCAGGAAAAAACTCATCTTCCTGTGTGATGAAGCAGGGGATGCCTGCTTTCCCAACAACATTCCACAAGTGAACCTTGGTGATTTGTTTATTTTTCTTTCAGAGTAATCTTATTCAGGGAGAAATCCAATTATCAACAATTCAAAACCGAAAAGCAAAAGCAAACCCTAAAGTCTTAAGCTTAGTAGTACTGACTTTTCAGAGCATAAAAATAACGCAAGATGACAACGAACTCAAAGAAAGCTAACTTTCTGGAAAGATCAAATTGCCCGGGGTGACCAACATTTCAGCAAAAAGCCAGCCAGGTCCGGCAGTTAATATCTGAGGAAAACATAAACAGAAGATTAAAATGCTATGTAAAGAAAGGCACTGAAGCACCACTGCATATGCCCAAAAGCATTATAGCAATATGCTGCAACTATTTCACAATACTGCAACCCTGACATCCTATAGTTAGTCTACTAACGCAAATAAACTTTTAACTCACTTTAAAATACCAAGAATATTAAGCAGTATAAATTTTCATGAGGCTAACGCTCTTACGAATGCACAAAAGCAATCGTAGACGTCTGTTTAGATGGTTTACACACTACTACATTGGCATTTAACTTTCAGATTTGGCCGGAAAACACTTGCTCAGTATTTATGCTCAGGAACATAAACCCAACAGCAGCTCTCAAAGAAACCCCTACACACATGCTTCATCATTTTAAAGTTAAAACTGCTCTTTCTGGACTCTGATAACAGAATGTAGTACCTTTTTTTTTCTGAAATATTTTCATGTTTAACCATCTTCTGACCACGCTGTAATTTGAAATCAATCTTACATCTTTACAAAATTTACAATTATGTTTTCAAGAAAAGTCACGGCTGCTGCATTTTGTCAGTCTCTAGAAGTAGCAAGCACGTTTTGCTAAACACCTCTGGGAATAGCACCCAGTCAGAAAAATATATCATTTGGGATGACGCCATGCCTGCCCCTTGCCAAACAGCTGCGCTGGGTTAGCAAATTCAAAACTCACAGACTGTCAAAACTCAGAATCTTTAAAAAAAAGCAAACCACAAAACAAAAACAAAAATCCCTCAAACACACAACTGGTAAGAAGCCATTCTACAAACACGAGCTCAGATCCTCAGTCTCGTGGTGAAACACCAAATATCTGCAGCATACTAGTGTCTGACAGCCTTAGCAGAAGCTCCTCTTGCCCTGTTAGAACTTGTTTGGTTCTGATCAGATCTTTACTGTGGTAATGTTGTAATCTGTTAGAGAACAGAAGAGAAGATCATCTTTCTGGAGCTATTCGCCCCTTAAATGAAATGTTTGTAAAATATGCTGTTAAAACAGATATTCCTAGTTTTCTCTCCTCCTGCCTGAATATTGTTTATTTCTACCTGTACAATGAATCATAGCCCCATAGTTTCCATAAATTACCTTCCCTCTAGAATATTACTAAGGTGTCCTTCAATAACTACGTCATTACTAACTACAGTTACTGACAGTATAGTGAGCCGATTTGGTGAATCATTATCTACTCAGGCTTAGATGCCACAAACTTACTGGGAAAGAAATAAATTATAGATCAATACCACTGGAACTGGAATAATCCATCCCACTTAATTAGAACTACCATATTTCAGTACATTTCAGACAACAGTTAGAAAGATTCAGTGAACTACTTGAATGAAAAAGTCAAAGTCTTAAATAAATCTTTAAAAGACCAGTCTCTAAACTACCACCCCACAGAGATAGATTTTTTTAATGTACAATCATAAAATAATTTAGTAGTAACGCCATGAGCAACAGCTAAATTAAAAAACTACAGCTCTTTATACAGGTATTAGGATATATTAAACATAACACTAAAGCTTCACAGCTTTGCATGAATGGACAAGGTTGACAAGCTGAGAAATTCTTGTTAGATTTCTGAAAGACAGTTTATCTCAAAAGTCAACACAACAAACTTGTGTCAAGTTCATCCTGCATTTTCAAGAAAAATGAGAAGCCTAAACTAGTTAAAAGGCTTGCCTGGTGCAGATATGCACCTACTAGTGTATCCATCTAGCACTGAACTAAATCTTACCATTGGAAGCTGTGACAAGTCAACCATAAGATCAATACTATAGAGCAAATTAAATTTGAAAAAACACCCACAAACCAAACAACAGAAATTTATTCACCCCAGTTTTTAGCAGAACAATGGATCTTTCTTTTAGTGTGGGACTCATCTGTGGGGTATATCTACTGCAAGGATAAGTCCTTGCTATTAATCCAAACAAGTTTTGAGTGAGAATTTCATCCCAAATTGTGTGGTTACTACACAATTGGGTTGGTGCTTCCAACAAGAGCCCAAGACTCTTTTTCTGTTTCACAGTGCCGCTGCCTGAGCAGAAGCCTTTCTGTATGTTGAGGCTGTAGCTCTGCAGAGGCAGCCAACAGCTTCCCTGCTGCAAAGGGAGAAAAGGCTACTACAGTATTCTGCCTTCCTGCCTCTGACAAACAAACGCTGCCCTTCATCAGTGTGAATGGCCTGTAACTGCCAAGATTCATTTTATGAACTGAACGACCACCTCCAGAGTAGCCCTTGGGAATGCATTTGGTTTAAATTTGCCTGGAGGATGTCATACTTGATTCACAGAGGAATCACAGAATGTTCGGGGTTGGAAGGAACCTCAAAAGATCATCTAGTCCAACGCCCCTGCCAGAGCAGGATCCCCGAGGGCAGCCACACAGGAACAAATCCAGGCAGGTTTTGAAAGTCTCCAGAGAAGGAGACTCCACAACCTCTCTGGGCAGTCTGTGCAAGTGCTCCATCACCCTCACAGCAAGGAAGTTTCTCCTCATGTTGAGGTGGAACTTCCCATGTTCTAACTTAAACCGCTTATTTCTTGTTCTGTTGCTGGGCACCACTGAGAAGAGATTGTCTCCTTCCTCTTGACACCCACTCCTCAGGTATTTATGTACATTAATAGGATCCCCTCTCAGTTGTCTCCTTTCAAGGCTAAACAGCTCCAGTTCTCTCAGTCTCTCTTCATAGGAGAGATGTTCAAGTCCCTTTGTCATCCTCATGGCTCTCTGTTGAACTCTCTCCAGTAGGTTCCTGTCTCTCTTGAACTGGGCAGCCCAAAACTGGACACAGTATTCTAGGTGTGGTCTCAGCAGGGCAGAGAAGAGCGGGAGAACTTCCCTAGAAGGAATATCATAGACACCATAGAATGTTTGGGGTTGGAAGGGACCTCTAGAGATCATCTAGACCAGCCCCTCCGTCAGAGCAGGATCACCTACAGTAGATCGCACAGGAACGTGTCCAGGCGGGTTTTGAAAGCCTCCAGAGAAGGAGACTCCACAAGCTCTCTGGGCAGCCTGTGCCAGTGCTCTGCCACCCTCACTGTAAAGCAGTTTCTCCTCGTATCTTTGTGGAACTTCCTGTGTTCCGGCTTACATTTCAGGTAAGATTTTGTGCAGCAGTTAAAAAAGCTGCTATAGTGATGTGGGAAACTGCAAGCAGATCTAACCAGATCAAGCAGGTTCATCAGGTCTGGCTTAGCCTCTGTACTGTAAAACATACGAGGAGCGAGAGGGCAAACACCACAAACGCCAGGGTGGGTATGTGAGGAATACTTGGGCAGAGCTTCAATATACTTTCAAAACACTAAACAGAAAAAACTCCAGCAAAATAGAGACAAAAAGCATGTTTGAAAAAGCGCTTGACTGTTGTGTATGAAATGATGCCAAGAAGAAAAAGATCTACAACCAGGGCACTTTATGTGAGCAGACCTTTCCCGCTGGACCAAACCCATCAGTGGCCGGAGCCAACGGCTCTAACCAGACACCTACAACGGCCCCACACGCGGCAGGAGGGA
>NW_009705376.1:0-452 GCF_000703405.1 Apaloderma vittatum
ACACTGAGGCTGGGACACACACTCCACCAACATCCTCCTCTCATCACATCCTTTGGGTGCATTTTCTGGCTCCCCATTCCCATTGCTTCAGATCTGTGTTCGAGTGGACTTTTCCAGAAGGCCATGGTAGATCCATTCAAAATGCTCTGTAGCGGTCTCTAATGCTCTGTAGGACCTCAATTCCTTCAGCTGTGATAACTACAGAGTAACACCCACAAGGAATGGCAAAGCAGCAGGTCATCAGCAACTACCTATATTGCAGTGCCTTCTACTTAAAGGGAAAATCACATGCAGAAAATAAACAAGACTTTATAGAGACCATAGAAATCGAGGCAAGGCAAAACCTTGCAAAAGGAAAATGCTCATTGCTAGTGAGCGTTTAACAGCCCAAAATGTTATAGGGCACTATACTGGCAGAGGTAGGAGATGCTTTCTGCATGTCCTCTGCACAG
>NW_009705377.1:0-4641 GCF_000703405.1 Apaloderma vittatum
CCAGCCACTGCTAAAGGTTGGAACACAACCTTTACTTCTAAAAGTTAAACCAGAAACTTAAGAAGTGAGGTGAGAAATAGCTGCATGGAAAGAAAACCCTGCTTCTGTCTGTTCATGCTTCTCAACAGCTCCTGAGACATCAGAGAAGTCTCTCACTCTGTCATCCACCTGACAATTCGTCCTTACAGCAGCCTCTGACTGGGGGGTGTCCAGAGTCTGCACAGAAAACGCCTTACCCTGATTTCAGCATTTGGTGAGGCACATCTTGACTTAAAGACAACTGCACCCTTAAATGCCCAACTCTTTCCGAAGGTTAAAAATCTTCCTTCCTCCCAATTATTCCTGTGACTCCTCATTTCATTAACTGAACAGTTTAGATGTTCCTTTTAAGAGATTATTTAATGATTGCTGAAAGCCCTCAAGTATATCTTGTAAGAGATGTACAGGATCCCTCCACAGAGACTTATTTATTTGAGCTAATTTTGCAGGTGAACAGTTCTCACCACTTCTTACCAACCAAACTTTTACATCTAGTTTCATTGCTACCTGAAATATTTTTCGTTTGTGTTTCTGAAAATTAAAAAATGCGAACATTTTTGGGAGATATTACTTTCCTTCGTCCTCTTCTTTCTCAGTGAAACACTTTTCAGAAAATGTCTTGTTTCAAAATTTTTGCTTCTGCCCCGGAAATAAGAGAGTCTCCTCTAAGCCCATGTGATGGCATAAAAAAAAAAGCAAAAAAAAGAGGGAACAAAAAACAGTAGTACTCTGTGAAATTCTATATCCTAAACATCATTCCCAAGAAGAGGAAGGGAAAACTAAGAGCAGGAGGTAATGGAACACCCACTTTTTAAGGGCAAAGGAAGAAATTTTATAAGCACAAACTTTTAGCCATTTTTTTAATGTCTTTTGTTTTCAGAATATGCTGAATATTTATTGTTGGGCAACCCTCAGCCAATATATCCTGACATTTATTAGAAATTTACAGCATTTGATGGACAGAAGGGGCCAACATTCCACAGGTTAAGGAAATTCCCTCCTTATGCCCACTGGCATGGGCAATACCTTTATGCTTTTTGGCAGACAGTGTTGTGCCTCAGGTCTTCTGCTCTGATCAGTTCATAAGATAAAAGCACATAAGCTTTTCCTGGAGTTTTTCTTAAGTTGTGCAGAAGGAGTGGAAGCAGGTTTAAGCCTGGTGATAGCTGCTGTCTTCATTTCCTCCCCCAGCTGTACACACCTGATAATTACATGTGTTATGCACGTTAACATACTGAAGCCTGAGCTGCTTCAGCCAACAAATCCATCTGAGGCTTCATGAATTAAAGCTGTGTTGAGATATGCCTTTTAGATATTAAAAGCTATTTTGCAGAGAGACATGTTGTGAGAGCTGCCTCCCTCAATCTTTTTCATTTCATTTCATTTCTCTGTAAATATTGGGGAGAAAGGCATCAGGTAGACTTTAATGAAATGTACAAAATGTTCGGGTTTTTTTTTTCATAAACTCTGTTGTGTACTGTGTGTTGTTTTTTCCCTGATTTTATTCTTTTTTAAATGTTTGGTAAATGCAGTAAATCACAGGAGTGTTACTGAGGACGCTCACTTTTTGCAGTCATGTATGCCTCTTTGTTAGTTCGAATATTAATGAATGTATACCTGGTGGCTCGGTCAAGATCAGGGCATAAATTGGATTTATAAATCAAATAGCTCAGCAAAGACTCATTCACATCATCAAATATCGTGATTGTGAGCATGCTGTTGTCAGTTTGATAGTACCAGAGACATTTCTTGCTTTGCCAGCTGAAAAAAAAAGAGAATAGTTCAGGCTTGCCATGTCTTGAAAAAGGAGAAGGTTTCAATTAGACAGAGAACCAGTTTCTAAGCCACCAGGTGTTTTTCATTTCTGTTTAGCCGAAGCACAGAATCTCACTTCTGAGAAAAAAGGTAAATTATGACTGAGCCTTGCATGCTTTGGGTTTTTTATTGTCTGTTCATCTCCAGTGCACAAAACCCCAGTGCTGGTTCTTAAGTATTTCATTCTCTCCATATTGGAACTGACTGTTTCCAAGGGAGCTAAAAGGGGAGCCACTGCCTGTACAGTGGCAGGCTCAGATGCACCAAGGCGGTCAGAGTACAACCTCTGAGCAGGGAGTGATTTGGCTGCGTGGAGGCTGAACCACTGGGGATAAGCAGCTCAAGAAGTTGTTGTACACTTGTTTTAGTGAGGGTGGAAGAGCTGCTGTGAGTCGGTACCTGTGGTGCACTCAGCAGGCCAACAACACTGCTGGCAGGGTGGAATTTCCCAGCTTGGTGGGAAAGCAGTGAATGTTGTTTTCACAGGACAGTTGGTTGAAAGAGTTGAGTCTTCTGTATGATTTCAGGATATGCTGTACAAAATGCTGCTGAGCACATGACTCCAGACCCTATTTTTAACAGGAATTCTCTCCAGGCTTTTCTGCTGCTGGTGGTTAAAAGCTCTCATGGGACAAAGGACGGTCTGTTTTTCATGGTACGGTGAGTCTCAAGCCTGCGTAGCATTAGGCACAGCAGAGCACAAGGCTGTGAGATTTGCTTATTTCCAAACTGCATATACTGGTATTTTTTTCCTCTTCAACATCAGATAGCCAGTCTGCTAAACTTACCTGAGCAGTTACCATAAACTGATATTAATTAACCCTTAATTTGCAATATAGTTCTCCTAAATTTATGTGAAAGATTCACATGGATAACCACGTTGTGGCAATATTCATACACTGAATCCCTGCAAGTGGCAGAACATAGTTCTTTTGAGTAAAATACATCATCAAAGCATGCCAACTGCATGTTGTGATCCATCTGGTTAAGGCCCCGACAACCAACTAATAGCATTGCTATTAATACCATTTTGAAGATTAAATAAAAAATATAGTCAATTCTTAATTTTTTGAGATGTAGGGGTATTTAAAAACGAATTAAATTTGTCTCTGTGGAATTTCTGTTTCAGGTGAAAGAAAACACATCGCTAGGATGCATGAAGAAGGCAAAACCACAAAGAGGTAGGATGCAGTGAAATAAAGGGGTACAACCCTGTTTCTTTTCTACATTTTAGCTACATGTACCCCTTTATAAGCAAAGCACAGAGGGTAGCACATGCTGTAGGTAACACATATAGTAGCACATTCTGTGGATAACAGTGATGTTGAGACGCCTGCCAAATCAGTAAAGCACAGAAGTGTGTTGGTCACTTCAAACAAGCAGTTTGTGGCTATTTGCTGCATTGTACGCATGTGCACATCCTTCACTAGGCTGAATGGTACTTGCATTTCATTCAGATGACCTGGCCCAGTTGTAAATGTTACTGTACGTTGCCATATTTGACTATTCTTGTACTACTTTAAACATCAGCTTAGTCATCATGAGCTTGACAGTGAGTTTTTTATCCTACACAATGGTTAAAAAAAGGATGCAATTCTGTTTGAAATTGCACACTGCTCTGCTGAAAGCTCCTATATAGAAAGGAATTTGCAAAATATTTTGTCAACTAATAAAAGGATAAAAATACTTCAGTAGAATATGGCTAAATCCTATTTTTAAAACTCAAACTTTGAGGTTTACTAAATTTGAAGTAAAAGTTTTCACTGAAAGTTGGTGTGGAAGTAGTTAAATGCACTCAATAACTAGATATGGCTGAAATGGGTGGTTTTACTACTACTTTCATCATAGAAATTATAACTCACACTTAGAGTACTTTATGGATGCATGGGAAACATGTAATTACTCAGCTGCAGATGTCCTCTGTGGCTTTGGTCATATTTTTTAGGTTATTTCTACCACCAGGAAAAACGAGAGATAACTCCTGGCAATTTGTGATCCTAGTGAGGATTCCTCATGGAGGCAAAGCTCTGGAGTTTTTAACTACAGCATGTTTACACAGGGTTTCTCATGGGTAATTTAATTATTCTGGCTGTGTCTTGTCTCCACTTGTTCATCATAGCATCACCTTCTCTTTGTTATTTATGCCTGACTGACATCTCTACTACATAAAGTTGTCATCCTTAACAATCTAGTGAAAGGACGTCTTTCTTTTTACTCCCTTTTATTAATAACTGCTTATTCTTAGCACAACAAATATGTTGGCACTTTCAGAAATGAAAGATCATTGTGAATGTTGAGAAACCCAGGTTGCTCACCTTCAGCATGAGCAGTGTAATCACAAATATTTCAAGCAGTGATGCATTTTCACGTGTGTATACACAGGAAACTGGATATGATGTTTTGATCAGCGTTAGTTACACATCTAAGACAACCCTGACAATGATTTCCACGCTCTTCATAATGACGTGTGGATTTTGTTGTCATATGAAGGCAGTGATATTAGCATATATAAAATACCATCATATTTACAGACACATTAAGTCTCTGAACGTGAGTATAGAATACCAAAAGAGTGTAAAAATCATGCTCCGTATCTAAACTGAGCAATAACTGCGGCTGGGAAAGAAAAAAAATATATTGACCAGCATTTGTGTGGCTTCTTGAACACTTCTAGTATTTTTTTTGTAGAGTTGGCTTGATATTTGCGAAATCATTTTGTAATTTGCAATTAAGTTTAATTTGCGTAAAAGAACACCATTGTTGTAAAGAATACTGGTTGTCCTGCTG
>NW_009705377.1:4672-22553 GCF_000703405.1 Apaloderma vittatum
TCCTTTATTTAGAAGTAGTTAAGGGTTTATAAACTACAGTTCCATTTTTCAGATCCTTGAATGCATCTATGTTCACCAAAGTGAAAGATGTAATAGAATCAAATTCCTTCTGTATTTTTTTTATATTTATATTTAACTTTATATATAACTTTTATATTCTGTATCCCTTCTGCAATTTTTTTTATGTTAAACTTGTGCTTTTAAAATTTTGCATGCAAAGACAAAGCACATCCTAAAAAGTGACTAAAATAAAATTAATAACTTTATAAAAACAACACACCAGCCATTTGATAACAAACCACATTTAAAAAAATCATACATGCAGTAACTATGAGCTGACATACTTTGGGAAATTATTTTTTTTTGGACCAGAGGTTCTGTGCAATACCTGGCAGCTGGTGACTTGGCTGCAATCGTGATTTTTCAAATGCATTTCACCCTCCAGAACCACCAGGAATCCTTTGTTGATAGGATGGGGCAAAGCTAACATTTTTATTACTGTGTCTGTTTAGCAAAGGTGATGAGAAATATACTGCAATGACGGGAACAGAGTAAGAAAATATGAAATTCTGTGGTGTTAGAGGTGTGGATGCCAGGACTGAGGCTCAAGCTCTCTCAGGATTCTCTAAGAGATTTTTAATGGATTCTCAGCTCCTCAGAACTTATTTCATTGGGTATAAGGTCGCTGGTTGGACAAGGCCAGCATGGTTCTGTGAGTTTGCTGCAGCTGTGGACGTTGCCAGCTGTATTCAACTTTGCCAGCTGTACTCAACTATTGTACCAAGGCATAAATATCAGACTCTGGAGGAAGCACAGCCTACATGCAAAAAGCTCATACCACAAGTCAATGGGGAAGACGCACGTCTGCTTGTGCAGTTTTGTAGGTGATCGCCTCTCCCTTCCAGAGCTGACTTTCCTGTGTGAACCATGCAGATTTTCTGTGTGTGGAGGACTGGCACAGTCAATATCCCAGTTCGTGATGGAGATTTGCTGCCTGGTCTCCACGAGCATGGAGGAAACATTGTCGCCTGCGGCACCAAGACCAGTGCCACCCAAGTTTTGCCCAGGAAAGATCCCATTTGCCTCCACGGAGGTTCAGCCCTCTCAGATTGAGTCAGGGGAACCTGCTCTCAAATTGAGTCAGGGAACCTGCAAATCTGATAGGAAAGGGGAGCAACGAGTTTTCTGAGTTCAGGAGTGGTCTTTCTCAGAGTGGAAAAGGCCCACAGATTATCAGGAAAGGGATCAGTCTGCTGTGGGTGGCCAAATGTGTGGAGTTAAACCCATCACGGAGTTGGCATCTACAGGCACCTTCTTGCTGTCATGGGAAGTGTCGGGGAGCAGGGATTGCCCTGGAGAAGCCATCCTTCTCTAATTTGCTGTCTACTCTCAGGTTTCTAGTTGGTGCAAACTGGGATTTTTCATCGATTTCCCCCTGGAATACTGTGGTAAAATGCCACTAGAAAATCTCTTACCAGTTTCTCAGTTGTTTTATATCCTAGTCAGTAGAACTGTAGGGCAGTCGCATAATAGCACTGCTCAGTTTAACTGTAATGCCTCTTGCAAAGTCTTACCCTCATGTTACTTATCTATAAAGCCTATTTCCATTTCTGTGCCCGTCCAATGTACATTTCTGTCATGTCAGTACATCCTTGATCAGTTAGTTATGACTTTTCTTCTTCTCTGGATGTGGAGGGAGGAATCTGGGCTTAATAAAAAGATCAGAAATATCTACCTTCCCCTCAATATCATTCTACATGAGAAAGTGAGGGATCAGGACTGAGTACTTCTGTCTGGTACAGTACTCTCCAGAAAATCCAGTATCTTTTCCCCTCCCAGGAAACTCTCAGCTCTGAGGGTGTGTGCTAGGTATTTCCTTCCCATGTCAGCCTGATAAAGCTGTTCCCTTCAGGAAATTCTCAATAAATAGCAAACAGTGCCAATTGTCACTTTGTGGACAATGACTGGCAGTTCAAGAGTTTCAGTGCAGCGTGTCAACAGTCAGAAATAAAGAGAAAATTCCTGGCATCGCTTGGGTGCCAGAGGATAGGAAGACTGAATGCAACCAGCAACCACCGGGTCTTAAAGTCATTGCTTACACAGTTAAATTCGGTGACACTCAGGACCTCACGGCACAAGATGTTCAGGGTCTTCAGCTGGTCCGACCTGCAGATGTCCTGGGAGCCTGGAGTGTGCTGCAAGAGCCACGTGGGCTTGTGCAGAGCGTGTGCTCCTTCCTGCAGCCGGCCTGCGCCAGGCCCTCGGGGATGGCCACCTTCAGGATGCTGGCTGGAGGGCATGGGCAAGCTCCTGGGAAAGCATTGTAGGCTGCCACAAGTTCACTGTGGTAAATAACTAGGTGAATAGAGATATATTCAGCTAAATTTCGACTTGGGAGAAATTCCTAATCTCTAGGTGAGCATGGTCTTTACCAGGAAAAAAATAAAAACAACCCTGAAATATTGAGATATTTTTTAAATTGTTCACATTTGTGCTCAGTTAAGTTGCACGATGAGTTTTTTAGAATAATGCATTTAGAAATTCTGTGTGCTATTACTCACAAATTGCTTCAAGAAGGTCTTGGTTATCCAATACTTAATTATTCAAAACTAGATAATGAATTATTTCTGTACAGGGTTTATGAACAGCTTAGTCTTCAATATTCATAGCAACACTGGATCATTTTAATTGAATGCCTATGACCTACGTCCTGCTGTATGCTTCTGTCTTTCAATTGTATAAATTCCTGCATTTCCACATTCAGAATTTGTTTTTATTATTTTTTTTAAATGATTCTGTTCATCTGAAAGTTTTTACCAGTGAACAAGTTCACTAGCACACCATGGAGAATGAAATAATATCCTAAGCTGGCAAACGTAACTGAAAATCATCTTTTTCTTCTGTTCTAAGGAAATACTCTCAAGCATTTCTATTTTAAAGGAACTCAGTCAAGATTTTTGTGAAATTAGAGAAGTAACATGATGATTAAGATAAGGTTAGGACTCTGCTGGTGCATTTTGTAGAGAAAAGTCTTACCATTTTCAGACTGGGTTTGGTTTTTAGCGACCATTCGCTGCTCTGAATCAGCTCCCCTCTGAGATGCAGAGTGCACAATGCAGTGTGCATAACAAAACATCCACGTTGCAACATGCATGTGTAACAGTTAAATGATAGGTGTTTGAAGCTCAGTGAATGAACATCAAAGGCTTCACAAGATTCATTTGCTGCTCTTCGAATAAAAAAAAAAAAACCAAACACAGAAATGTGAGTAGTTAGCCAGAGCAAAGACTGCCAGGACTACAGTAACAAATGCTCAGACTGTACCTTACAGAGGACAAAAAAAAGGTGTTGAGGAAGAAAGCAAACATTCTGGGTCGCTCCTTCCTTTTTTATTATTTTCATCGGTTCTAATTCACCTATCTGCCAGCTAGCGTGCTGGGTCTGAGAGAAA
Source organism: Apaloderma vittatum (assembly GCF_000703405.1). Lineage (NCBI taxonomy): Eukaryota > Metazoa > Chordata > Aves > Trogoniformes > Trogonidae > Apaloderma > Apaloderma vittatum. Next base: position 8,124 of record NW_009705377.1, read on the forward strand.
CCTGGCACAGACAGCGTGGTGTGCATCTTCCCCTGCCCATTGCTCACACAGCCCTCTTGATCCGTGTCCCCTTGGCAGTGCTCCCAAATACAGTGCAGGACCATTCAAAAAGTCTTTCTCCTGAGCCTGAGTATGCCCTTGCTCTGGAGGGTGTGAAACTCTCAGACCAAGGAGATCTGGGTCACCACGAACTTGTTTTTCCTTTCTGCCATGAGGGCATTTTATTTCTGAATGGTACTGAACACAGCAGCTTTTTTTCTAATGGTGTGTGTTGGGTTTGTGTGGCCACCTTTTGGTAGCTGGGGGGCAGTAGGGATGGCATTTGTGAGAAGCTGCTCAAAGCTTCCCCCCAGATCTGACAGAGCCAACATCAGCCGGCTCCAGAGATGGACCCACCACTGACCAGGGCTGAGCCCACCAGTGATGGTGGCAACTCCTCTGTGGTAATGTATTTAAGAAGCAGGGAAAAAATGCTGGGCCATAACTTGCGGAGAGAGGAGTGAGAACGTGTGAAGACATTAAGGTCTGTGAAGAAGTGGAGCAAGGATGTGCTCCAGGCCCTGGAGCAGAGATTCCCCTCAGCTGTGGTGAAGCCCATGGTGAGGCAGGCTGTCCCCCTGCAGCCCATGGAGGCGACAAGGGTGTAGATGTCCACCTGTAGCCCATGGACAACCCCATGCCAGAGCAGGTGAATGCCTGAAGAAGGCTGTGACCCCGTGGGCAAAACCTGTAGCCTGTGGAGAGAGGGGAGCCCACGCCAGAGCAGGTTGGCTGGTGGGACTTTGTGACCCTGTGAGCGAGTCACACTGGGGCAGTTTCCCCCTAATGGAAACCTGCGTCCTGTGGAGAGGACTCACATTGGCCAGTTTGTGAAGAAGTTTGAGAAGGAGTTGTACTGGAAAAAGTTTGTGAAGAATGATCTGCCCTGGTAGGGATCCTACAATGGCCCAGGGGAAGAGTGAGGAGTCCTCCCCTGGAGGAGAGAAGAACACCAGAGACAACTCCTGACACACTGGCCACCACCCCCATCTCCTGTCCCCCTTGCGCTGCTCGAGGGGGACGAGGTAGAGGACTGGGGAGTAAAGTTAAGCATAGTAAGAAGGCAAGAGTGTCGAGATGTTATTTTTAAGATTCGTTTTTATTTCTCATTACCCTTCTCTAATGTGATTATTAATAAATTCAATTAACTTCTCTAAATCAAGTCTGTTTTGCCCATGCTGAGCAATCTCACTGTCCTTATCTCAGCCCATGAGCCCTTTATTCAGTTTTGGTTGCCAAAGTACCTGAAAGACTTTGAGGTGCTTGAGCAAGTCCAGAGAAGGGCAATGAAGCTTGTGAGCGGTCTGGATAAACAGTCCTATGAGGAGCAGCTGCGGGAACTGGCGTTGTTTAGTCCAGAGAAGAAGAGGTTGAGGGAAGACCTCATCACTCTCATCTGAAAGGAAGTTGTAGTGAGGTGGAGGTCTGTCTCTTCTCCCAAGTAACAAGTGAGAGGAAATGGGCTCAAGTTGTGCCAGGGGAGGTCCAGGTTGGATATTAGGAAAAATTTCTGTACTGAAAGAGTCGTGAGACATTGGAACAGGCTGCCCAGGGAAGTGACAAAGTCACCATCCCTGATGATGTTCAAAAAACATGTAGACATGGCACTTCAGGACATGGTTTAGTGGTCATGGTAGCATTGGGCTGACTGTTGGACTTGATGATCTTAGAGTTCTCTTCCAACTTTAGTGATCCTATGATTCTGTCATATCTTCTCCCCCCAGCTAGCTGAGCAGGGGGAATGATAGAGCAGCTGTGGTGGGCACCAGCCAGTGTCCAACCGTTACATGACGGTGTCAGTGAAGGAGACGTGTCACCAGCTGGCTGGTCACCCTCCCCGGAGTGGTCATGACATGCAGGGCAGACTATTTCTCTGCTTGCTGCTGCCTGAAAAAGAGCCACTGCTTTCAGAGGCAGGTCAACATCCCAGTCCTGCAGCCCAGCAAAGCAGGGCTTTTGACTCCTGCTGTGGGCCGTTTGTGTCAGGCTGTCCTTAGCATCCAACCCTTTGTCCATCAGGCCATGGCAGAGTTAAGACTGCACAACTTCAGTGCAAGGAAAAGCAGAGTATTTTGGTTCAAGCCCGAGCTCATAGTCTGCTGTGTCTTCTGCAGGCAAGTCAGCCTCAGCCCAAAGCATAAGCCAGTGGATCTCCACCTCAAGATGTGATGGCCACCCAAATCACGTGGATTATGGTGTGGTTCCCGCAGCATATTTTCTGTCTGCTTGGTTAGCGTGCTGGAAGATGGCCAGATGTTCACCAGTAGGATATTCAGTCTGAATTTGAAGTTGTCCTGTGGGATAGGTTGGGAAGTGATTCTCCTCTTCTTCCTCTCAGGAATATGGAGAGAAACAGAGAGTTTTATCTGTAACCCTATTGGGAGTACTCCACAGAGATACAGACTTTTTTTTTTTCCCCACAACCCCCTTCATGCAGTGGTTTTAGACATTTGCATGTTGTACTTGAAGAGATGTTAGTCTGGGTGAGTTGTTCTCATTCCCTCTCCCCTTTGCCTCCCTCTCCAGGCAGTAACTGCGTTGGTAGAACACACACAGTTGTAATTCTTTATACTGTGGAATGAGATTTACTCCCAAGTGCCCTACAGAAATTGCTCTGATGAGAGTGTGACTCTAACTTCTGTGCAGACAAATGCTTTTGGTCTCAGCCACTACAGGCTGGTTCGGTGCCCACCAAAATTACCACGTGTGCTCCCGCTTACTTTGATGAGCATCTGCTTCATCTCTGCTGAAGTGCCATTCGTCACTCTTCCAGTGACAGCTACTGAATTTATTCTAATTAACAGCAAGAAAGGGGGTTTGTGCAGATAATATTTTTCTGCATTTGAAACAAATAGCCTAGCATTTTTAGTGTGTGTATAACAGATCATTCAGAAGAAAAATCATTCTTTCTGGACACCTACTTCAAAACTTGCAGTGTCTTGTAGCTCCACAAGCAGTTAGAAAGGAATTACTGATAGTTTTCATGCATGTGGTTACCTTTTATTTTCAGATTTTATTTTTCTTGTGACTTTACTGTTGTGCTGATTTTAACTTTCCTACACCCTGATAAAAGACTTTTCTTCCTTTGGAAGATGTTTATTTTTAAATGCTTTCAACCTTCATTAAAAAGTTGGTTCGGTATCCACATTATTCATCTCATTAATTTCTGTTTTTCCTGTTCCTGAATCCTTGCTAACTTTGCGTCCTGTCAAAGCAAAATACTCCAACTTATTACACATTTTGAGTTGTGCTGTATGAAATAAATGATACATACAGCTTAGCTTATTGCTTAGCAGATGTGTCAGTGTTACTTTTTGCTTGTTTATGGTGAGAGGAAGATTCTATAATAGCTGTAACAGGTACTGCCTTAGAAGAAATTGAAAATATTTCATTTTCATTCCACATACAGAAGTATGAGGCACAGTGGAAGAGTGAGAGAAGGAAAACCCTGCCAATAAATGTAAGCTTCAGCTGTTCTCTGTCCTTACTTGTACTCTGTAATAATGCTGTCGTTGGTGACAGTCATCCCACTAGATGGTTTAAATTGTCCTCAGCTTTTTCTTGGTTTTTCTGTGTGCCATTTCCCTGGGGGAATTTCACTTTAAGACTGTTTAATCAAAACTCAGATTCTCTCCTGATGTTGTGATAGTTTCATCTCTGCTGGTGGTGCCAAAATTGAAGTTCCCAGAGTATCAGCCTTGCGTTAGAGCTGTCCCTCTAGTGTGAAGCTGCTGCATTTCTTGTTAGCACCCAAAAGACAAGGGGAAGGTTGGAAATCTTTCAGTCTTCAAAAATGTGAGACTGGGAAAATGTCCATTGCCCAAAGGTAAGCATCCTTGCCTCTCTCCTCACTTACTTGATCTTGTCCTATCAACCAAGCTCAAAGGCTGTCTTCCCTCTGCATTGACATCTGAAAGACCTTCGGCTTTATTCACTTCCATTAGGAGCAGCCCATTTTGTGCTCGGGATCTCTGCATGACTGAAGCTCTAGGTGGCTTTAACACAGAGCAGCTCCTCAGTTCTTCCAGTTTGCTCTGCCTTCAAAAGAAGACATTTTTCTTTTGGAAAAATATTAACTGACCAGCTTTTATGGTAAAGAATAAAGAATAAAATCTTGAGGCATAAAAATGACAGGTCAAAATATTCCTGTCTCTCTCATGTCTGTTATATCAATTGGAAGGAAATCTCTTTCCTCAAATACTTCATTTCCAGTCCCAGTGGTAAACACAGTCTGGGACTTCACTGGTGAGATCTTTAAATTAGTATGTTATTTCCCTTCTTTTATGTGAATTATTATGAGGATTAGTAGTAGTAGTAGTAGTAGTAGTAGTAGTAGCAGTAGTAGTAGTATTACTATTATCATTATGTGAATTATTATGAGGCCCTAGCCAGCCGAATTGCTTTGCTGTATGCATAGCTTAACATGACACTACACTTTCAGATGCAGGAAGTATTTCCATGTTTCTGATATTTCAGTGTATGTCTGCTTGGCAGCACAGGACAAACCTGCCCAAATACACGGTACATCAAATTACTAGGGAGTGAATTCATTCCAAAGTTACTAGTTGTTGGCCCTTGCTCAGCCTGGACTCCGTACAGGCACGTAGTGGTAAGCATTCCTGTTCATCCTGGGTGTGCAACCCAGGCACGGGATGAAAGAGCCTACAGATCTCTTAAGAGACATTGTAGGAAAATGTTTGACTGCTCGATTTCTCTCAGAGGAAGGATGCCTCCGTTTTCCACTTCCAGTCAGAAGAGGCTTGGCTGGGAGGGACTTTCCAACTCTTCAGTCCATTTTTGCTGGAGGACACACCTAAAGTCCACAAAATCCCATGGGAATGCGCACCTAGCCACATTCCTCCTGAATCAGAGAGGGCAGTTTCTCTCCTGCTTTGGCTGCAGGAGGAACTTCAGTGAAAATCAACATTTTTTTGCTTTTGGGGCTAGATACCTGGGTCACAGTTATCAACAGCAGGTGTAAGGAAAGAGTTACTTTACTGCTTACCGTTAGCACTCTGCCCAAGATGGTCTGCAGACTTTGGTGTCAGAGGACAACATGACTCTTTAAGCAGAATTATATTGATCTATATTGATCACTTACTTTTTCTCTTCTCAGTGAATAAACTCATCTGCTTTCCCTTTCCAAAAAGAAAACCATACTGCCTTTCTGATCATTGTTTTCATCTATTCACTAATTCACACACTTAATCCAAGCAATCCCCTTGATTCCATGATGTACGAATAGTTTATTATTGCTGAGTAATTGCTACCTGACCTCTTTTTTTATTTAGTTTCTTTACAGTCTAAGACAGGGCCAGTTTAAGCCTGAGCACCTGCTTGTGACCAATGAATTATCTTCCAGATTAAACATGGTAAACTCACAGTTTTCTGCGTACAATTAGCTGGAAGAAAAATTTATTGGGTTTCACATCTGGTCATTTGAAAATCATAAATTCACTGAAAAAAAATGTATTGACTCTTGACTGAAAATTCATATCTTGATCACTATGGCAAAAAGCAGGTCTTAGGTGAATGTCCTGTGCCATATAACTAATTTCTAAGGGTGACCGAAGGAAAACAAAAAGTCAGCTTGACATAATCAACTGAATTTTATGGGTAATTAGGAATAAAAGCTTCGAATTAAACTTTTTTGTAATTATCCACTTTAAAGCTCAGGCGCCATTCATGCTCTGCTCCTTCTGCTGCCTCTGGCTGCTGGAAGGCAGCGCTGCCACTTCTGGGCTGCGTGACAACTCCTACATACAAACATGAGCTCTTTACACAGATCTGTTTGGTTTTCAACTCTGTTCAAATAAATCTTTTCACTCAAACTCGTTTTCACAAATTTGAGGAAGAAGCTCAAAAGCTTCAAGAGCAAAACACCTCCTAGCAGCCTGAAATTGCCTTACTATGACTATGCACGGGGTCTCACCAAATAAAAGATCTCAAAATAGATATTTCACCATAAAGACAGCTTTGTGACTGATTGATATATGTCATGAAATAAAGCTGCATTAAGTTTTTCATAGAGGGTTTTGCTTTCAAAAGTTTATCAACTCCTGTTGATAGTTGCTTTCTGCTCTGAGGTTCTATTTTAAGTCCAAACTAGTGAAATAGTGTGTTGCCTTTGCCAGTATTTCCACCAGCAGACTTTTTTTATCCCGTTCTTTCACATTACTCCAGGCAGTCTGAGCACTTGCAGATGCCCACTACCAGCACAAGATCTGCTTTGCCAAATGAACTCATTGGTGTGGCTTAAACTTCCCTGGTTGCCAGAACCACAGAAAGTGACAAAGACCAATGGGTGCAGTGGAGAAATCAATGTAAAGGTTTGCCACCTTCTTGGTGAAGCTGTTAATGAGGACGTATCACTTGAATCTTGGAAGCTGATTTTCTGACAGATACTCCCACACTTTGTGGGCAGGACTGTCACAGGCAGATGTAACTGAGAATAGCAGTGGAAATTCGTAAGTCTAAATTAAGCTTGATTGTAATATGATTGGTTTGTGTTACAAGTACTTTGAAATTATGACCTATATAGGTTTAGTTTTGTTTTGTGTTGTTTTGTTTTATGTTACTTTGTTTCTTTAAAAAAAATAAAAAGAAAAGCATTGTAGTATTTAAAATACTAGGTTAGAATTTTCAGAAGCACTTGAGGAGAATTTGTCCAAAAGTCTTTCTAACCTACTAAATCACTCCTTTTTAAGAATTTCTTTTGTAATTTTAAAACCCCCAACATTTTAGCAGGGAATGTTGAATTGTTTCATAGTACTTACTGACAGGTACTTACTGACATTGAAACAAGATTGTGAAGATGTAAAAAAGAGATGATGAATTACCTGTAAATGAAGTTTAGATGAGTACAAAAGATAAAACTCCATCTGTATTGTTAACTAAACTCCAGAATCACTGAATGAAGTTCAGGAAAACACCTGGAGCAGACTGAAGGCCTTCTGCTAAACTGAGTGAAGCCAGGTGAATATCACAAGATTGCAGAATTCAGGGCGCAATTTTGAAATTGGAAGCATTCTGAGAATTGTAATAAACACCCATTTCAAGCTGAGAACCAGAATGCACCAGGAAAAGCCTAGAAGAGAGTTTAGGAGGCATCTTAGCGCAAACTTCAAAAAAGTTGAAATGTGTTGGATGACAGCATCCACAGACCATAACTTCATTCCTCTGCAATACATTAAATTGATCCTGTTAGAAGCAGCTGTTTAAGCAGCCTTCTAATGCTGTGCAACAGTATCATCCCCATCACACACACGCTTCTCTTTGATGCCTGATTTCAGACTAATTTCAGGCATAAACTGCCTTCAGTATCTGTGTATCCATTTGTCATTTTAACCTTCACTATACTGCTCCATATTCGAAATTCAGATTTTAACAGTGGGAATTAAATGCTAATCCAGATGTATTTCTAACCTTCACTATCTTAGATCGACAGAGATACATTTTGATTTCCAAACTGAACACTTCTTATCCATCTTTAGAAGAGAAGGAAGACACCATTATAAGCTCAAATATTATTCAAAATAGTGGTTGGAAACCCACAAATTTTTAAGCAACCAGTCTAGAGCACCGTGATGATTGGGTTCTAAGCTATCAAAAGATAATTCTGTGTTTGGAGTAGTTTTCTCCTAGAAGCCCTCCTTTGGTTTCTGCTTGGCTTAGCTCCCAAGCACACCTTCCAAAGGCCAGGAATGTGCAAGTGATTTCATCAGTGATGGTGAAAAGTACCCTGTAAGTAGTGATCATTTCTACTGAGAGGAAGCTGTGAGAGAACAAACTGAACCACTGCACTCGCTTGGCTGGGATAGTTAACATTCTTCCCAGCATCCCACTGAGTGCTCTGCTCTGAAATGTCTGACTGAAACGTCCCAGCACAGCGGTGACCACTGGTGGGATGGCTTGTGCTGGGCTGTCTCCACTCCCCACGCTGCCTCCCCCAGCGAGCAGTCTGAGGGTGGGAAGACACAGGCAGGAGACAGGGCTGGGACGGGTGACCTGAGCTGGCCAGGGGGCTTTCCATGTCATCGTGGTCAGTGGTGAAGACTTGCCAGAGCAGCTGTTGCTTAGAGACTGGCTGGGCGTCAGCCTGCTCATGGGAGGTGGTGAATGACTCCGTTTGCATCACTTTTGTTAAAAAATCTCTTTCCCATTAGGTGGTCTTTATCTTGGCCCATGAGTTTTCGCCCTCTGTGAGCAAGAAACCACATGGGTGCTCAGCTGCTGCCTGGGTCAACCTGCAGCAGCCACACAGCTCATAGATGAGGGTGACCTGGTGGGTTCTTTTCATTTACCCCTAAACTTGAAAGCCACAAGAGGATAATTAAAACTTCAATTCCACAAAAATAGCTCATCAGAATATTTTACTGTGTATTTCCTAGAACCTCCTAAACCCTATTAAGGGACACTTTAGGGAGCACATGAATTATGAATGACTACAAACTTATTTTCTCTGAACAACAATCTATTTCTTTCATTACTGCTGTATAATTATAGCCTTTAGCTGAAAAAAAGATCCTATTGTATTTACATTAATTAAATTGTACACTTACTCTATTATATCTTATCTTTAGAAGGCTTCAAAACTCTTCAAAATTATTATTTTAATTTTCTATGTCTTCCTAGGGATGATCTCAGCAAAGCAGAGAGCTGTGAACTATTTCCAATTGCTCTGGATTAATTTTACAAGCCACAGTATGTAAGTCCAGACAGAGACTTCAGTTTAGTATCTTTCACAATCAGTGACTTCAAACAAATATGTATTGTTTGATATGTATTGTTTTAGCCGACACAGTATTTTATTTAGACACTTGCACATTACCATGAAAATCCAAATAAGCACCTATTTTAGTTGTGCTGCAGATAATACAGCACAAATTAAACAGAATTAATATTTGTTGTTCACCAGAAGAATCTCAACATATCCGTTTTCCCTGTGCAAGCAGCAGCAATAGTTGTGCTTCTCTTTCCTTGCCTTCTTTAGTCCAAGTAAAGCCAACACTTGTCCCCAAAGTGTCTCCATCAACAGAAACATCTCTATTAAAAAAAGGATATCACTTTCTTGCAGCCAGGCCAAACCGGCAATAATGCTGTACATAAAAGTTTTAGTGTGAAGTTTAAAAACTCCTTTTTTTTTTTCTTGATAAGAATGACAAAAATTTACTTCAGAGTTATATAAAACTTCTATTTTTATAACTTGAAAATACCTGTATTCCTTACTGCATGCAAGAGTCTCCTGTGGTGCTTGCTTCTTTTTCTTTCTTTTGCCGTTTAGGAATTTTCATTCTGTTTTATATTAATAACTGATGTCAGCCCAAGTGAAAACCCAGGACTGGCCAGCAGTGCCGTGCTGCTTTACACTGCATGTGACCTTGAGGCTGTGAAACAGGGGCTTGGAGAAGCAGATGTTCAGGGAGGAGTAACACCTGCCTTAATGAGCAGTCCCGTCGTCCTTGTGCTCTCAATGGCTTCCCAATGATCCAGCATTATTGGTTTTCCCCCTCTCCTTCCCTCACGCTGAGACTGTTGTCCGTGAGTCACAGTGAGCTACCGTGTCTGCCAAGACAGCATCGGCAGAAATCCTTCTCCCAACACAGACAAGGGGAACTGTTCAGCTTGGGAAGGGTTTTAATCCCTTTATTGCTGCTGCTTCTTTCTTTTTTCTTTTTTTTCCTGTTAAATACAAGCACCTTTATCAGAGTGGTGCCCACCAGCTGCAGCACAGCAAACCAAAAGGTTTCTGTGCTCCTCAGGCACAGACAGGGAGCTGGCACTGTGGCAGTGTTGCCCGGCATTGTTCAGGCACCCTCACACTCTGGCAAATCGGTAATTCCTTTGGTCGGCCTCTCCTTGCCGTCTCCATGGCAACTGTTTCCATCTCCAGGAGCATCTCTGGGGCCGGGCCTCGCTCACACACGTCTCAGCGGCTCCTCTCCTGCGGCAGCAGTTCCTAGCTGCCCTTTCACTCTGTTCAGATGCCCCGTGCCATCTGTGTTATCTGTCGCTCAGAAAAACCACTTCGCGGTGCCTCTGGCCAGTGCCGGTACCTGGCTGCCTTCCACAGGGATGTCGCTGGGGAGGCTCGGCCTCTGCCACCCTTGCACTGCAGCACCCACGGCTGCTGGGTCAGGTCCCAGCCCTCGCACAGTTTCTCCCCCAGGTCCACTCCCACGTGTTCCACAGCTTTTCGATGGGAACCAGCAAAAAGAGGCACTGAGGAGGCCCCTGACTTGGAGCTGTCAGAGAGCGTGCAGAGGAGGCCGCCAAGAGGGCTGGGGGACCTGTCCCACAAGGACAGGATGAGGCAGTTGGGGTTGTTCTGCCTGGAGAAGAGAAGGCTCCAGGGAGATCTTATAGTGTCCTGCCAGTGCTCAAAGGGGGCTACAGGAAAGATGGGCAAGGACTCTTGGTCAGGAAGTGTAGTGACAGGACAAGGGGTGATGATTTCCAGTTGGAAGAGGTGGATTTAGATCAGCTATTAGGAAGAAATTCTTCACTGCGAGACTAGTGAGGCACTGGCACAGGTTGCCCAGAGAAGCTGTGGAAACCTCCTCCCTGGCAGTGTTCAAGGACAGGTTGGATGGGGCTCTGAGCAACGGGGTCTGGTGGGAGGTGTCCCTGCCCATGGCGGATGGTTTGGAACGAGATGATCTTCAAGGTCACTTCCAACTCAAACTATTCTATCATTCTGTGATGATTCCAGTGGTTAAGCCCAAAGCCAGAAGTTTCACCTCCCAGCTCCAAGTTTTCATGGACAGTGCACAGTGTCATTTATTCACAGCCCCACATGGTGAAATACCCTCAAAGGCTAGGACTGTGAAGGGAAATGAAAATTTTAAGTGCTTAAATACAAGAATCTGCACAACATCCCATACTGGTCACTGGAAGTACTGTAAGCATTTCCCCAAAACATTCCCTGTGAAAAGAAGTTTTTAAGAAGTTTTCTACTGAAAAGAGAAATGCAGCATTTTGAAATGCTAAATTCTATAGCTCTACTTTAGCAAAGACTATCGGTCAGATTAAATATAAGAAAATAAATATATGAAAAATAAAGCTTTCACAAGATTCCATGAGCTGGTTACTAAGAAAACCACAGACTATGAATTAATCTCTGCTATTTGATCTTCAGTGTAATAGTCTCTTGACATTCAACTGCATTTTTACAGGAAGATGGGCTATTGTTTGTTTTAAAGCAGAAACCAAAGTAGCCTGGAAAGATTCCTTTTCCTCTCCTTTTTTTTTCTTTACAGATTTATTTTGTAGTTTATAAATTTCAAGTTTGACTTGGATTATTTTAGAATATCTACTGGATTGTAAACTGTAGAGTGGGACACTACTTGAGAAATAGATTAAAACGCATGCTTTTGCACAAAATCTGTCACATCCTCCTTTTATTCCTTTGTTAAAGAGACAAGCAATTTAATGATAGATTAAAATTGAGTTTATCACTACCTCAGATTTTAATAAAACAGAGTACATTTTCTGTTTGGGTTTTTCTTTTTTGTCTTTGATCTTCTTAACATAGCTGTGGTGCATCAATGCTAAATCTTGAGAATGTATCTTGAGGAGGAATGCTCAAATATCCCAGCTCTGGCTGAGAAACCTGCATGCCATGCAACTTCTTCCCAAAGCCTTTTCTTGTGCCATTGGTCTCATGAGAACTTGACACCTTCTTGATTTGTTATCAAGTACATGATTTTGCTATGAAGTACATGAGTACTTGACACTGTCACCAACAAAATTTTCAAATGGTTTCTCTCCACGTGACTTCCCTTGTTCTCTATAGTGCTACTTTAATTTTACATATTTTCTCTTCTCCCCAGAAAAACTATTGATTTATTAAGAATTAGAAGGGAGAGATTTACTTTGTATGTTTGGGGTTTTTTTAAGAAAAGAACAATTCCAGTGAAAATCCTGTAGGTCTCAGCTTAGAGGCTTAAAACTTAGTCTGTGTCAATATTTTTTAATTCTCTTGCTGAACATGAAAGATAACATGCATCTATTGTGGTACACCTGGACTCATGTGGCAGAGTCTGAATCAAATTTAGATTTTTCCTGTGTTGCAGTGTGATTGGATGCAGTGTTGCAGTTCATTGCTTGTCTGTATTTACAGAGTAAATTATAATAAACGCCTGGTGGTGAAAAGACTGACAGTTACTGATCAGATTCCATTACCATTGACCGAAGCAAAGAGAAATGGAAAAGAAAAAGTGGCTGGGGTTATTTATCACTGATAGAGCTTGCACAGTGTGGTCAAGGAAAACGCAATGCATTCCCAGCTGGCGTGGCAGCAGGACACCCGGCTGCTTTCCTCCTGTGATCTCGTGGTCCTCTCTCTGTTGCAGGAACACAGTGCGTACTCAGGGTGAGAGCACCGCAGAGATGATTTCTGTTACAGCAGAAGATGCTGTATCTTCCTCGAGAGACCAGCGGGACAAACCTGCGGCTGGAGTCAATGGGCCCACAAGAAATAGGGTATACCCGTTGTCCGGGTATTTATGCTAGTTTCTGATTTCTAACTGAATCAACGTTTCTGTACGTGGCTTGCTAGCATGCAGTGGAGGAGCTCGTGACACAAAATACTTAAGTCAGCATATGAACTTGCCATTTTCCCTGAAGATTTTTTAAAAATGTATATACTAAACTAAGTGAAGAACAAATGTAACAAAAAACAGAAAAGCCCTAATCTTCTGTAAGTCAGAATTATAGAAGTGAGTTGTAAAGTTCAAATCAGTTTACCCAGTCTCGACTCGAAAACTCCATTCTAGCTCATTCTTCAGGAAGAGGCATGAAGAATCATTGCCTTTTGAGGACCAGTAGGTTGATGGAGAGGTTCCCATAAGAAGTTAAATGAAAAGAAAAAAATTAACATAAATCTAGACATGTTGGAATTTTCCCAGTTCTAAACAGTTGTCATGGGTTTGGGTATAGTGGCATTTTGGGAAGCAGGGGTAGAGCTGTGTGGGACAACTAATGCAAACTTCATATACTCCCCCAGCCCCAGGTAGGAGTTGGACTCCCCTCTGGCCAGGGCCAGGCCAGTCAGTGCCTCTGCCATCAATGTTTTTAAGAGGTGACCCCCTTGTTCTCTGTCTCTTTTGGTTTTGTCTTATCTTGACAAGGTTATAAATGAAATCCATGTTTTGTTCCCAAGTCTCTCTGATTTTTTACCCGTCATCTTAAATGGTAGATTATTACCCTCCCTGTCCTTAATCTCAGTCCTTGAGCCTCTTTAGTTGAGTTTTCTCCCTTCACATCCCTGTGGAGATGGGGATGGGGGCAGGACTGAGCGATTGATCTCATGGTTTTCTATTGCAGGCCAGGCAATCGGCCCCAAGCCACGACAATAGTCATCCTAAATCTAAGCAGGTATGTTATATTATAAATCACTACTCGCAGATGTGGCTGAACATACAGTTTTAAAATCTTTCTCTGTCAACTTGCTGTACTTGTTTTGTGGTCCTGAATGCCCTATGTCACGAATTAGACATCTGAATCTCACAAAATCTAGAAAGATCATCCAGAAAGTTCATTCTCAAAATCACGCAATGTATTTTTTATGGAAGCATTCCACAAAATATCTCTAGTGCTAAAGATACTGAACCTACCCAGTTTTAGATACCCTCCAAAAGCATGCAGAAAAACCTGCTCGGGTAGAAACGGGAGAGGTGCCTGAGGACCGGAGGAAAGCATATGTCACTCCAGTCTTCAGAAAGGGCAAGAAGGAGGACCCAGGTAATTATAGATCAGTCAGCCTCACCTCCATCCCTGAGAAACTGATGGAACACCTTACCCTTGGTGCCATCACAGGGCATATCAAGGATAAGAGGGTTATTAGGGGCAGTCAACATGGCTTTACCAAGGGGAAGTCATGCTTGACCAACCTCATAGCCTTTTATGAGGAAATAACGAGGTGGATGGGTCAGGGCAGAGCGGTGGATGTGGTCTACCTTGACTTCAGTAAAGCATTTGACACAGTCTCCCACAGCATCCTCACAGATAAACTGAGGAAGTGTGGGCTGGACGATCGGGTAGTGAGGTGGACTGCGAACCAGCTGGAGGAAAGAAGCCAGAGGGTCATAGTCAGTGGGGCGGAGTCTAGTTGGAGGCCGGTATCTAGTGGAGTGCCTCAAAGGTCAGTACTGGGTCCAATATTATTCAGTATATTCATCAACGATTTAGATGAGGGAACTGAGTGTACTATCAGCAAGTTTGCTGATGACACTAAACTGGGAGGAGTGGCTGACACGCCAGAAGGCTGTGCTGCCTTCAGAGAGACCTGGACAGACTGGAGAGTTGAGCAGGGAATAACTTGATGAAATACAGGAAGGGGAAGTTTAGGGTCCTACATTTGGGCAGGAAAAACCCCAGGTTCCAGTATAG
>NW_009705378.1:0-4644 GCF_000703405.1 Apaloderma vittatum
AGGTTCCTGCACAGACACGGCCGGGGTGCCCGAGCAGGACAAGAGATGGACTGATGTGATTATTTTCCTTCTTGATTCGTATTACACTTGTAATTTCGTCTCGGCGTGCTGGAATCAAGCGGTTTCTGCAGGTGAATTTTATTCTAGAGTTATTACTTTCTCTGTGTTTTGTTTTCTTGTAGCCGGGTCTCTGATGACCACGAAGCACTCGCAGCCACAGTCTACGTTAGCAAAAAGTCTAACTGCAACGAGTACAAATACTCCGTATTCTAAAGTAGCAGGTATGATGTTATGCTGTCCCATTGTTTTTCTCCTATGGACCTTTTTCTTTAGTATCTTGAGTTTAATAATAAAGTCTTAGAAACCTGTACGTACATTCACAGTGGTAAAAGACGTTTTGGTATAACACATGATGAATTGCTCTGCAGCGGCAATTCATTTGGATTTTATAATTAGAAAATTGGTTCATATAAGATCTTTCAACTAGAAATGAGCAGATAGACTGCTGTCGTGGTTCTTGTGTTTTATACCCTCTCGGCATGCTGGAAGTCCATGGAAGGCTCCAGCGTTCTGCAAGAACTTATTACTGTTCCCTGTCGGACATAAATAGAGGTGGTGTAGCTCGCTAAGGAGAGCATCAGGATTGGCTGAAACGCTCTTCTTGATGGTGATTTAAGCGATGATTCTGAACACATAAAACCAGCAAAGCAAATGGCTGAGCAACCTGTAACCTTAATTAGACCTGAACCAAAAGTAGGTTACATGTGTCACCCTGCCTCTTTACCTAAACTGGTTCATTCCGCTGAGAAATGCTGGCTGAGGCGGCCCTAATCCACGCTAAGCTCTGTTCTGGTGTTGTTCTTAATTGTGCTGCTCTGTTGTCCTGGACTGAACTTCCGTGAGATCCTTGCAGGGTGCGCAGCCGTGGTATGGACCTCGCTGGGCTGACACGGTGGTTCTCGTGACACAAACTCATCATCCTGTTGGCTGTGTCATAAGGAAAGCCCTTTGCGCAGTGTCAGTGCGTGTGTGTGTGTATGTATGTATAAAAATACATATATATATGTACACACTTTAGATTATATAGCTTTTTTCGTTTGCTTTCTTAATTTTATTCACATATTTCACCTTTCAGAAAGTACAGAAATTCCATCTTACGTGACTAAATGTCCTAGCAATGGGCTCTGCAGTAGATTGCCACCGGACTGTATGACCTGTAACACCAACTATTCCTGTGTATATGGGAAGCCGGCCACTTTTGATTGCAAAGTCAAGCCACATGTTCATTGCGTTGTAAGTAACTTCTTACCCGTAAGCCCAAATTTAAGTCATTTATAATTATGCTGTGGTATCTTCTCATAAAATATTAAAAAATTGATTTCCAGGTTCTTACTAGGCAGGTTTGCAGATCTGCAGTAGGTTTAATCGATTCGGCTGCAGGCCGTTGCTGAAGAGTCAGACGTGCCCTTCTCTATTTCACCTTTCTTGCATTGGATCTTTTTGTTACACAGCTGTACAACCGAGTTAAATCTATTTGTTGGCCAATCAAAACAATCATTTTGAGAGTGGGCCGGCTAAATATATGTCAGAGGTGCACGCTGATCTTACAGGTGAGATTGAATGAGTCCCCCTTTTGGGCAGTAGCCTTGGATTGGAGGAAGCGCTAATCTTAAACCTGTGTTTTAATAACTCTTGGCTGGGTTTCTGATGTTGATTTTCCACTTGGCTACGCAAAGGTAGCAAAGAGAGTAATTGTTACTTTGGCCAAACATCTGCGCATGAACTGCCATTTGATACTGCGTGCTGTGAATTGTTTCATTACTCATGAAGTGCTAATGCTGTCTTTCCTAGGATGAGAGTAACCATGAGCAGGAGAACTTTACAGTTAACATGACGTGCCAGTTTTGCTGGCAGCTTCCGACAGCTGACTACATATGTACCAATTCTACAAACTGCATGACTGTGTTGTGTCCGCGACAGCGATACAATGCCACTTGCACAGTACGGGATCATATCCACTGCCTAGGTAAGGTGGGCTGAAACACATTCTGTAAAGAAGCTTTTTTATTTTTTTTATTTTTTTTTCCCTGAAGAATTTCTTACATTTTTTTGTGATGGATAGGCACAATGATTGTTTATATCCATTGCAGAAACAGCTTGGATCTTGGTTACTGAGCTTTTTTACAGTTATATTTTAAATGTTAAGCGTAATAGTGACTGTAAACATTGGCTTTTAATACTGTTGTATACCTTTGCACGAGAGAAGATAGTTCTATTTTTCTCAGCTTTTGTGAATTACACTAGTTGGAACACAACTAATAGAATCAATGTCAGACGTCTCAATAAGAAAATTAAAAAACCCACCACGCTCCTTTCACCCAACTGGTTTAATTTCCTCGCTCTTTGTTCAGTGCCCTTTTGTGTTTTCTGGTGTGCCGAGCATACACAAGCTTTTGTATTCACGGTGTTTGAGTTAGTGTCAACCCTGTGAGACTCTTGTTAGAGAAACTCAGTATCTTCTTGCTTGTACTTTTCATGCTGATTAAGTGATCTTTGTATGTTACATTAAGGTTTGAATGTTTTCTAATGTTTAGGTAATCGTATCTTTCCCAAGATGCTCTATTGCAACTGGACTGGAGGTTATAAGTGGTCTACTGCCCTGGTGCTCAGGTACCCGAGAACTATTAGATCATGTCGAGCTGAAATAGGTGATATTACTGGAAACAGATTAATGGTCTACAAAATCTTCAGTCTGTGTGGTTTTCTGCTCATTATTTTTTAGTGGTGTACTGAATAACCGATGTTTCCTTTAGTCTAGCTTAGGATCTGGAGGCACAGAGTGCCTGAGGTTTTCATATGCAACAACACGACCTGTCGGCAGTAAATAGAGCTTGAGGGAGAACATTTATGCTGTGTCTGCTTCGAGTGTTCTTTCTTCAGAGTAAATGCCAATGATTCCTAGGCTTCACGTAGGGAGGACACGTTGGCTTTTATTCTGTATGAGGTATAAATGCTCAAAAAACCCTGCGGATTCCTCCCAGGTTCTTTGCCTGGTTTTTTTTTTGTCATGTTTAAACAAGCAGGGCTGAGAACTGTCAAAATTACTTCTTGACACCTGAAATGAATGCAGCTGTTTCTGAATGTGGCAGGTGTCACTGTTGGTGTACATTTGGTATGGCTTCCTTCCCAACTGTAACAGCTAGAAGTGCCTTCAGGTGAAGTTTCTTGCATGCGTTTTAAATTATTGGGAAGAGCAGTATTGAAAGAATCTAGGTTATTTTGGGGATGTTAATACCATGGTAGTAGTTTGAAAGTCGCTCAAGTTCTTTTGGTGGCAAGACATTTTCATGAAATTTTAATATTTCAAAATGATTGCTGTGATACATTAGGTAGTGAGACTCTATTCCTGGAGCCAAAGATGAAAGAAAGCAATCTAACGCTTTCCTTTATAGCAAGAGTTGTTCTCTCTCCTGGAGAAACTTCCTAGTGTTGCCTGACCACTGCGTGGGGCTGAGTGTTCTGTTTGAGTCTGTTCCTGTAGGCTTTTTGTTGTTGTTTTTTTTTAGCTTCTGCTAGCTTAGAAAAGTTGAGACTCGTTTATAAATTTGGGAGTTTTGTTTTTTATTGCTTGTCGTGAATGAAAAAGCGCCAAGGCTCTGGATGGCATTAATTAGCTAAGGAACAGTGCTATTCCATCACGAGTTTTCTCATTTAACAACTGTCAGCTCTTCTTGCACCAAATTGTATATAGTTTCTTGGGTGATGTAGAGCAAAACTCATTGACTTGTAGGTGTGACAGAAAGAAGCGTGTGTGGATACCCAGACCGGGTTCCTCTAAAAACGGTAATAACGGGTCATGTTTTTATTCTTCCAGCATCACCCTGGGTGGATTTGGTGCCGATCGTTTCTACCTGGGCCAGTGGCGGGGAGGGCTGGGGAAAGGAAAACTCTTCAGCTTTGGTGGACTTGGAATATGGACGCTGATTGATGTGCTGCTGATCGGTGTTGGCTATGTGGGACCTGCAGATGGTTCTCTCTATATTTAAATGTGTGTTTCGGAGAGGAGTAATCGCTTGGAATGGGCTCTAAAAAAGGAATGTAGAGCTTTGAGCCTTTAAGGTCGAATGAAGAACATCTGTTCTTTCTATGTGCATACGTTTCAATGTACAGTATCTGTACTTAGCTTGCCTTTAACTAAGGTGAAATAAAAGAGTGGGTCACTGAGTGTGTTGAAATTAATTTTCTTTCGTCTGTGGGCGTGCTCTTTTTCTGTGAAAACGTTGAGCAGCTGTCCGGATTCCACACCGCTCTCGGACCTGAGCAATCGCTGAAAGAGATGCAAACTGACGTGAATATTGAGTTGTTTGCGTCATATCTGTATGCTTGGATTTACCCTTAAAGCTAGCTTCCCTAAATATGTCAGTAATTTACTTTTTTTTTGTATTTGTGGGAGGATAATTCATTTGTGTGTGGATCACCGGGTTTTACGGTGTGTTCATCTCGGGTTTGGGATGTAGCCGGGGCTAACGTTTGCTTTGACTTGAAATCGGGTTTTTTTTAGAATTAGGCTGCAGTAACACTAAAAGCTAAACATGACGTACCTGCAGTCGGTGTTAGGGTTGTCCCTGGCTGTCGCTGTCGGGG
>NW_009705379.1:0-212 GCF_000703405.1 Apaloderma vittatum
TATATTATAATTATGTATATATTACAAATATATATAATAGAACTGGGAACAATGGGAAAAAGTATGCAGCAGTGGGTTGTTCAACCAGGGGGAGATAAGGGCTGATCGAAATGAAGGGGGAAAGAATGAGCATGAAAAACTAGAGAGGAGGGTGCATAAAAAGGGCCGGTGAGGTGCAAACACGCTGCTAGTCAGTACACTTGCCTGGCTGA
>NW_009705379.1:257-19426 GCF_000703405.1 Apaloderma vittatum
GCAATAATCCTGACTATTTTCTGTAAGAGCGTGCTCTCTTCTGTGTGTGTGTGTGGGCACACTGCCAAACTTGTGTACCTGTGCTTCTGCGGTGAACTTGCTCAGCCCTGCCACTGGCCAGCCCCACAAATGAGAACTGTATCAGCCCCCTCTGCCTGACTGGGATGGGAGGAGTTCTGGGTTGGAGCTCCAAGCCAGTGAGGGGAACTCCCCTGCATCCCCAGGCCCCCCAGATTCACCTTCAGTTCACAGCAGGGAAAATGTAACGTTACATATAGAGGGTAGGATTAAATGTGAATAACCATCCCCCAGTAAATTTCCTATCTCCTTGGACAGTGTGCTGCATGCATCAGTAGTGATTGCCATGGCGTGTTACAGAAATAGATCCCCTCCCTCCCCTCCAGGAACTTAAATTCTTGCAGCTGGGTGCACAAGTGTGGCAAAGTAGCCTCAGCTCAGCTCCTCAGGGCAGACAGCCACCGGCAGACTCATTTCTCGCTGTTGCTGTTTGCAGCACTAGTCAGAAGGGGCTTGGAAGAGCTCCTGTTAGAGCCAGATGGCCTCAAGACCTCTTCTCTCAACAGCGTGACACAAGCATGAGTCTGTTCTATCCTTAGATATTCTCTTGAGAGGAACATCTTGGTGTGGTGGAGGTGATAGGAACACGAGAAAGATTTAGTAGTCGCCAGAAATGATCTAGGGAGACAGGTAGGTGCTTTATGGTGAGTACTATGTAGGCAGAGAGAGGAGGTGTCCTCAACGGGAGAGAGAAACTGGGGCTGGAAAAATGCCTGCGTTTGGGAGAGGACATCATGGGAAAACAGTAGAAACAGGATATGGAGATTTGGGAGGCAGGTGAAGTAGAGCAGTTAGAGCTTGGCAATACCAAATATTTTATCTCATAATTCTGTGTGCCCTAAATATCAAAGATCTCCATTCATCCTCTCCATGGTTCTCTTCTTTTTCCAACCATTTTCTTTATAAAGTCTGAAGCTTGTTCAAAATGCACATGCAAACCGTGCTAAACCTCAGATCCAAGCCTACTGCACTAATTCCATTTCATCTCCAGATTTCCTTTGTTTAATTCACTTGAAGATGTTAGATGATGTATTTGTTATTTGAATATCATGAAGAACTGGGGACTTGTTTTAAGTGTCCCGGGATTGTAGTTGGAGGAATGAAAGCACGTATTAGACATTTTTGTGGTGAGGGGATTCAATAGATCTAAGATCTGTTTGTGGCATTGTCAAAGACTTATTTTGATGCTTAAAGCAAAGCATTTGGATAGATCACTTGTTAAAGCCTTTCATCTGGGAACTAGATGATGACAGGAAAGAAGGATAATGTTTGCTAAATGTGTGTTACGGTATTGGGTGAATATGAACCATAAAGGTGTTACTACCTTATACCTAATGAGATGTACATTTTTGTAGTTGTAGTAGTTCATACTTAAGTAATGCATTTCTGTAAGACATTAGTAGCAATACTCAATGGTGCTATAATCTCTTTATATTAATTTCTGTTACTCAGTATGTCCCTTGGCAGAGTGGTTTATAACTCCTCTTAGTGTTACTCGATCCGTGCTAAAACATATGGAACAATAATTTCAGCTCGTTCAGTGATACAATGTTAAATTGTTAACAATTTAACAATTGTTGAATGCACAAAAGATATGGTGATGTGAAGGCTTCCTAATCATGATGTCAGTAACATAAGAAGAGGTCCTTTTTGACACTATAAATACAAATGACAGTCCACTTAGATTCTTTGCATGGCTTGTCAGTTTCAATTCTCATCCCTGTTTAAAAGTATTCTCAGACATGTTGGGATCACAACATGCTTTGAATAAATTGCAAAATATGATTTAAAATCTAACAATCTAACAGAGATCTGCACTTCAATCTTACTGCGTCTTATGCTTTTAGTATCAACTGTGCAGAAAAACTCCTGACTCCATGGATCTGCATTTTTTTTCATTGATTTGTACACAAACGATGTTGATATAAAAGTATTTTAAAACCTGTCAGCAGAGTGTTTCCACCCGTGTTGTACTAACTTCATAAATATTAATGCAGCTGCAACATAGTTGAGAAGTAGGACATTTCCCTCCGTGCCCTTGAATTTTGACCACATTATTACTCTTAGTAACTATAAGTTGTTTTGTTTCTTGTGTTAAAGGCATACGGACAACATAAGCTGTAGACTTTCCCTTCAACTAGTCTGGGGGATAAACTGGAACATATTTTTCAGAAAGAAACCCAGACTTGATTTATAAAGTCTGAATAATGGAGATGCCAGCACATGCCTTGCTAAGATGTTTCAGCAGCTGTTTTGTTCTCGAGGGTAAAGAAAGTGTGACCTTCTTGTCATCTATTTTGCTAGATATTGTGGTATCTAACATCCTGATTTTTGCAATGATGCTGAATATTATCCACAGATTAAATGAGCCTTTTCATTAGAAAAACACAGTGTTTTGCTTCTTTAAATCTGTAAAAGCTTTGCCTGCTTTTACAAAACCTTCCTGTTATTTTTTTTGTTCACTCTTAGTAAGATAAAAAATAAGAGTAAATTTGGTATATTTCAATTGAATCAGTGTTTTCATTTGGCTTTGCAAAGTCTTCCGAAAGTTGTCTTTAGACTGTCAGATACTCATGTTTTGAGTAAAGAAGGTCCTTATACTGCTTGGAAGAGGTGCTATTCTTGCTTATTCTTTTTTTTCTTCCTTTCTTTTGAGGAAAAAATAGAAAGGAAGAACAGAACTTTTTAAAATGTCTGTAATTAATAATCTCCTTTCTAATTAATGGCAGTTTTAGCTATATTTTAATGCAGTTTGTTTCATGAGAGTAAACTTCAGAATAACATATACCACAAGTCTCTTGCGACTGTCCACAAAAGCACTAAGTTCAGAAAATCAAAAGGTAGGGGTACTTTTAAAGCAAGCCCGAACTTATTAAAGTAAGCATTGTTATGGCACCCAAGTGATCTTATTTTTCCTCTCACTACTCATTTACTAACCAGAGGGCCCATTTTCTTAGCATTTCTGAACTGGCTTATATGACATTAACTTCAGTTAAGTATCCCATTTCCCTTCCCTGCTGCTCGTAGGAGTGAAGTCAGGCTGTCTTTGGAGAAGACAAAGGTTGGGTTACAAAGAGGAGGGGCAGATCGAAACAGATTAAAAGGGATTGAAGCAGTAAGATTTCATGTTCCTTTCAGTAGGAAATGGTAAATGCTGGTAGCCATTTCTAAACAAGCTTTCCTGAATTTTCCTGCTGCTGCTAATTCTGTTATAGCAAGCGGTCATGAGAAAATATCAATTAATCCAAACATACCATATGCAAGAGGTTAGTGAGTTCTATTTATAGAAAAGCTTTCCTGAAAAATGCATTATTCTAATATTAAGATTTGAAAAAGGCAGTTATTTAATTATCTCAGTTTAATAACTGCAACAAGTAAAGCATGTGCTTTCTTCTGTCATCTTGGAGAAAAAACTCTGGATGGAGTGGCTGATAGAGAGCTATCTTTCAAGAAGCAGATCATTCTGAGCAATCAATATTTTTAATAGATATTTTAATAGATACTACATAAAAGAGAAGATATTTTGTATATCTTTAATTTTAACTTTTTTATTTAAATAACTATCCTCTTTTAACTTTTATTCTCATTTTCTAAAATAAATGGGTTAATTTATCTCTTTGCATAAACAGAATTAAAAAAAAAGAGAAAAGTACTGATGTATATGTTGCACATATAGACACATACACAAAATACTACAGAAGTTTTCTGTAAAATATTCATCATCATCCATGTCCACAAGTTTCACAGAAGTATTTTCCAGTAGTCATGTCCCTAGTAGTAAAATCTGGACTGCTGGGTTGTATGCTTACACTCTTCTTATCTCCTCTTGCCACAAAGGGAGTTCTTTAGGGGATGGTCTTGACGGAGTTTCCCACTGACTGCAGTCCCTTCCGTTTGTAGTCGATGTGATCTTAATATATCCAAGCTACTCTGCCACGCTTAGAATCATAGAATCATTAAGGTTGGAGAAGATCTCTATGCTCAAGTTCAACTGTCAACCCAACAAATGGCCACTTGGGAGCTTTTGTTTTAGTTCAGACAGGTATTACTATGCAGAGACTACTGTTGTGTTCTTCAAGCTTCTTCTCGAACAGTTAATACAAAGATAAATAAGGGAATTCTTAAAGAAAAATGTGGGAATGATTTTCATCCTATAAGTTTTTACAAAATTGGTTTCCAGCTATGTGATTTTCTTTTTTCCTCGCAAGCTTCTGTGATAGAGCATCATACCTCCACAATAAATATCTAGTCTGTGCGCATATTCATTTGTAACTTTTGCCACTTTTCCTCCTCTGTTTTTCCCCAAGAAGATAGAGACAGATAGAAAAATGAAAAGGTAGAAGATAGTTTGGGGCAGCTTCTGGAAAAAAAAAATTCCTTTCTCAAAGAAAGGTTACTTTTTACCAGACCCTGCTTGTTGGTGATGTGAATTGTGTTTTCCTAAAAGTAAACAGAAGGATTTGATCCATTTTGGTGAAAACAGGAGCTTTTTGATCCATGTTGGGAGCCAGGTTTCTTCAGTTTAGATAATGCATTGGGTTGTTGCTGCTCTTTCTAGGGCTGGAATTTGGTATCAGTTTGGAACATTGTCCATGGCATTTTGCCGTGCAGACTTTAGACTAATGGCTTTTGACTTCTTTCTGCTTCCAGAAGCGTTTTGCAGGCGTAACCAGTACAACTGGAGTTACTAGTACTCACAGAGAAATTGGCAGCTATTGCTGGCCTGGTCATGCCTGGATATCTGATCCTAAATACTAGCTGATACCTCGTCAGAGATCTCACTGCTGCAGTTTTTCAAGCGGAGTCAACCAAGAGTACAGTATTGTGGGAAAAATAATCCTGCATATGAGGCTGAAGCAATGAGATATGTATGAAGTAAACAGCTTGTGCACCTTCTCCTGCATGTTTTTTTGAGCTGTTTGTGCTCTCTTTGCTTACTAGCTGCTCTTTGACTTTTCATCCAAGGACTTCTCATCTTTTATATCTTCATTGTAGTGATCGGTAGTTTTCTGACTTAAATATAACATGATTATTATTTTCTTACAGGAAAATTAACTGTTTATCAGTGAGAGAATTAATTTAGCATCTTCTTCCAGCCTTTTAAGAGAGTCATAATCCTATATCCCTATGCAGAAGGCAACATAAGGCAGTAAAGACTTTTTTTCCCCTAAGCTGGAAAGTAATGCTGTACATAGGTATACGTACTGGCCATTACTTTTCATCCTGGGGAATCTCCAGGGAAATCCTCTCAAGTAAAAGTAGAAGTGTGAGGGTTTGATTTGTTCTCTGACAGGTTCCACGAGGCACTACAGACGAGTGTCTCTAGCAGGATGTCAGCTCCTCGTGGCTTAGACCTCTCCCTTTGTCTCCTCTGGAGCGGATTACTGCTCACGCTGTCAGTGGGCTGCACCACAAAGCCATTTAGAAATTGCAGTGACTGCAGATTGAAGCAGCTGTCTGCTTAGTGTGTTCTCACCAGAAAAATACTACTTAAGCCTGCATTTCAAGGAATTGTGCCAGTTCCTTATTGATTTGTAAGTGAAGCTCGTGGCATGAGCAGTTGTGAGCACACGGCGCTGGAAGGAAGAGTGGGTCAGGGCATGGTTGTTTACTCTGGAATATGTCTTCTGGGGAATGCTTTCAGAATGAGTGACGAAGTGAATTTGTGTTCTTTTGTTTCCAATTTGGGATATACTGAAGAGTAAAAATTCTTGAGGGTTTGTCTTAAATTGCACATATTTTTATTAATTTTCTGCAATATCAGAGTGTCCATTATCACATGTGGAATAACAGGTTACACACCGTGAACATCTCTGATCCAGAACAATGCAAAGCTTTGGTGATAAGTTACCTGTTGCATTCTTACCTTAGGTTGTGACATCTGAAGATCTCGGGAATAGCAGGTGTATCAAGCATGAGAAGTATACGAACAGGAAAGTCCAGAGTGTGATAAAATGCTATCATACAATGTTTTCCTTTTTGAGGACATTAAAACAAAACAGGAATCATAACACCTCCCTGATGTCAGGAGTGCCTGTGCTCCCAAAGCTACAATTTTCATGTGTCTTTTCAAATCATGAGCCTTTGACTAGATGAAATCCGTCCCTATCCGATTGCACCTTAGAGGACCCAGTTATGAGTCCACTTTATCTATCAATGCCACTTTCTCAGTTTCAGCCGACCGTAGTGATTTTAATTTCCTGACCTGAGCTGGCATTGCTGAGTGCTACTAACTCTCAAACCAGTCCTTCACTTTTCTAATTTACCTTCTGACTCTTAATACCATAATTATCCTGAGGATATCCAAGTGACTAATTTACAGAGACAAATAGTGGGGTTTTTTTGAATTACATCATTCAGGTCTTTCAGCATATTTGGAAACACAAGAATAGTAATGCATTCTGCCAGCTGTAGCATTTCATAGAAAACTGGAGGACGTATTTAATAAAAATCAATTTTTTCTGATGTGACTTGGTCATTTTGTTAATACAGTCAAGAAGGCCAATGCAATGCCAGAAATTATTTGGAAGTGATGCAGAAGAAAACAAAATATTTGTCATGTTACTGTATAAAACTGTGAATGCCTGCTTAATCCACCAGCTCAAAATGTTGACGATATTGACAGTAAGAACCGTAAAGTGTATAGAGAGGGACAATATACTAGTGGAACAGGTGGAATAGCTTCTCTGCTAGAAAAGGTTAAACATTTTCAGAATTTCCAGCTTGGAGAAAAAAAAAGTTACCAGAGGCCAAATAATACAGTGTCATGAGTTACCTGGAGAGAGTGAATAGAGAACAATTATTTACTATTTCTCACCATACAAGATCTAAGGAAGATAAAATAAATTCCTATAGCAGGCTGATGAAAACTGGCAGAATACAGCGGTGAAACATGTTCCTTAAGCACCTGCTTCTGCTGTGGTCTCAGTCAAGATTCAGGGCTTTGGTTCGGCTGTTCTAACATTGTGCTCCCACTGTGAGTCAGAGAGGTGATACAAAACTTGATTTATACAAGCCCTTAGGAACTGAATGCCCATGATCAGGATGGGAATTTGAGACAGTGCAGTACTTTTAATCTAGGTCTTTCTAAATCCTAGGCTAGAGCCTTAGTTTGTTTTTTTTTTTCTTAAAGAAAAAAAGAAACCTTAGAAATACTTAGGAAAAAAAATAAAATTGTTTTCTTATGGTTTTATTTTTGTTGTTGTTGTTGTTGGTTTTTAAAGCCTTTCAGCCACGGGGTTTTAGGTCATCAGTTCAAGGGTGTTCAAACACTCTGCTTTTTGCAGGAGGCAGAAACTAACCCCCATTCATACTGCTCATGGTCTGGCACAAACATCTGTGAACATGCTTTTTGTATTATACTGGTCTCATCTGTCCTAGCAACTTGTTTGCCTAGGTGGCTGGGCTGCTCTGGCTACTGTCGTCTGAATGTTGCGACAGCTAGGGGCTAGATAGTTAACTGCCTGTAATTACAGAAGTACGAGTGGTATAGAATCTACTGCTGAAATCTGTAATACTTCATGTTCCAAGTGATATCATGGCACGCACAACTGCCTGAAGTCAGGCTAGAGCTCTAAAAATGGATTTTAAATGTATGAGGGGAAAGATAGATCTGTGAAATTTCAGAATACATGAAAACTGTGTTTCTTGTCAGCTATTTAAGCCAAGGAATATATTTATACTTGTCTTTATATGTCCTATTTGTGTCCTATGGGGAACAAAGTCAGTTTGCAGTCTCATTCTGTCTCAGAGTTACCAGGCAGCTTTTCTAGGAGTACTTTTTAGTAGCTATACATACTCAGAGTGTTGCAAACTTGCCTGGCACATTTTAGAGCAGGTTTGTATTTGATTTCTTTACATAGGACAGTGTGTATTGTCTTAAAGAAGGTATGAGAAAAATTACAGATTGTTGTTTATTGGTATAAACTCAGCCTCACCTGATTTCATCTTGAGGCACCTTGTGTTTGTGCAGAATCTCTGACCACAGTGAGAATCTCTAAAGGTAAAGTGGAATCTGGCTTCTCTTAGTGAAAATGTGTGTAAACCCTTATAGCTTCAAAAGTCAGGAAATCATCAAGAGAGTCTAATTTTACTGACAGAGCCTAAGGCAAGTAATATTTTAAGCATGATCAACAAAACGCATTACCATTTGGTGTTTGATTGTCCATAGGGATCTCACTTCTTTGTGCAAGAATGTGACAGAGAATGATTATACAAGGATACTGACAACATTCAAAAAGCCTGAAAGATCATCTTTCCAAGTTTTGGGGCTTTTTTTTAAAGTAAAGATGTGGAGGAGGACAGTAATCTTCCACATGTTTAAGAAGAAACCAATTATCATCTTAATGTAAACTTGTGGTACCAATAAAAAATCTTAATGAAGAAATGGAGCTATTACTGCATGAATATAGCAGGAAAAGTAGGAAAAATCGCATGGAAGAAAGAATAATATGCATTTATGACAATAGTCTGTATTGATAATTCTGATAATTGACTGACATATGTAGATGAATGTACATATATATACGCACACTGATAATTATTGATATACATGTTAAGTATTATTAAAGTAGCAGTTACATGCATTTAAACTTTGGGCCCGACTGAATCATTGACAGCAAAGACTGAATTACCTTAAAGTATAAGCCTTTGTTGTTTGAGCTAAGAAATATAATTCTGTTAAATAAGAAAAAAACTATAAAATATGCAAATTCTTAAAAATAGAGGGACAGGATATGAATTGAAGCAGATATGGATCTGTAATATTCCCAACCTGTGAGCAACATGTTGCGTGTAAGATCATACGACATTATTGGCATCCATACAAACCACGATTTAAAACTGAGCATCCTATTCCTTATTCGGGAAGATCTAAGCACAGTGATGCTATTCAAACACATTATTCTCAGTATGTGGACTGCTTTCATTTTCACATTAAAGCAATGCTATAACAGTCACCATAACAATAACAGCCTCCACGATGAACATTACTATACTGAGAAAAAATTAATTACTGCATTCTTTAGGTAGACAATAAAAATCATGTTGCAGTCTATATTTTTCCCCCAGGAATTCAGACCTTGAACACCATACAGCTAAAATGCTGTCTCTGGTAATCCTAGATTTTTTTTTGGCTGAAAAGAAGGGCCTGAAGTCCATACAGTATGGACTTTGCCTTGTGTTTTATTAAATATAGCCTCATATAAGGAAGGGTTTAAAAACAGATTGCCAGACAGTTATAGAGGAAGGTAAGAAAGAGCAATATAGTATTTGAAAACAGGAAACTGTTCTTACACAGCCCACATAAATGCCTGGCATCAAGCTTTTGTAATCTTACACTTTAAGTGGAATTTGCTAGGATTAGCTTTTAAATAAACATAATTGCACATGGATGCAAGATTGAGTCTAAGTCATGTAACAGGAATAAATGGTAGAAGAAATTTGTACTTCTGAAAATTTGAAATATCTGATATGGCACAATAAATGTGTTGATGAAGAGGGAAAATCACTATTTTTCAGAATTAATTCTAGTTGATGGAAATAACTGACTTTTGAAGCATAGCTTACTTTTGAAGCATGTTTGTTAAAAACGGCAAAAAGATATACCAAATACCCCTTGACCTATTGTGCAAATTAACACAGAATCCACTGCAGTATCAGTAAACTCAATGGTATTTCTAGCATGTAGATTCTTGTATTCAAGACAATTTTTTATGTAGATTATACAAGAAATGAGTGATCTACTTCTTTTCATTGAATAGGTAATTTTACTCCCCTCTTTACTGCCACACCACCATTTGACCCAGTACTTCTGAATAGCATTATTAATTGTATAATAATAAAACCTTCATTCAGGCAAGTCCACCACAAGTTTGGGGAAAGTTATCTTGGCAGATTAATTTTTGGCCATCTGTGTTTCTGTGTGTGGGCTGTAAATATTGTCATTGTCATAAGGCTTTGCATGGAAAAAAAAAATATGTCAAACCGCTCTTTCATTTTCTTTCATTTAAGACTGCTTTACGGTCCGTTAAAACAGATTGCTGCTTGCTGCTGAAGACTGCCACTGCAGTTTACTCGACTGAACTGTGGCTTGTTTATAGATGCTATGTTTTGTGAAACTGTCTTGTTTTGTTACATACATTAATCCAGGCTGGGAAATTTTGAAAGGATGCAGGATGATTAATTCCTATTAGTGCTATCTGTATAATTGATTATCTAAGGATTTCATTCTTTACAGAGCTACACAGTGAGATTTCAAATTTCAGGACTGCCTGCCTGACGTGAACTATTTGTGATTTTGCTAGTGTGGATTACTTTTGGGGGGTTAGTTTGATTCGTTTCCTGACAACCCCCGCTCCCTTTTTCAAGCTGGGTGGATGAGGCTTTCCTGCATGAGTGACAAACTGAAGGAAAAAATGAGCATATGAACATTGGCTGATGGTCAATACTTGTTTGGTAGAAGCATTTTAGTTAGTCTGCATTCCGTACTGTGCCATTTTTCTTTTATGGGAATTCCATTATAGATCATTTAAAGAGTCCAATTAAGAGTGGCCTGTGGACATTGTAATGAGGTCTTGAAAAGCATCTCGGATACTGAAGCAATCTTCTGCACAGGTGACTCAAACTGAGGACTTGGCAGCTGTCGTTTCTTAGTAATGTCCTGTAGTGTCAATCAGCAAAGGCAAGAAAGCATTAGTGAAAAATAGATGTGTGTCCGTGTTCTTTGTAAAACAGACATGCAGTCGATGTGTGCTCAATGATACAGTTGGACGTGACTGAATTTGCTTTTACTGTGCGTTAGATATAGGAGAATTGCTGATTCTAAAAGATAGAAAATATTGTACAGGTTTAAAGTCATCAAAGTTACTGGATGTTGGAGTAAAATGACTTTCATTATGAAATGATTGTCAGAAAGGGAATTATGAAGGTGGTACTTTGCTGAAATGCTTTGTGTCATCTCACCACTGGCAGCATCATTTTGGGTACTATAACATATTACATTTTCATACGTTTATTATCCATGACAGTAACTGTTTCTTGCATGGCTTTCTGACTGGTATGTTTTGTGATGATTCATGCTGGGTTACATCAGTTTTACTGTGTCACCTCATTCAATGAGATATGAATTGACACAACCCATTGTAATAGAAGCTGGAAATACTAGGATAAAACGATTTTCTATATAAGCCTAGTGATTTGAAGAAAAAAAGGTTTTCTTTTTGCTCAAGGAACTTCTGAGCTTTCTGTGTCTGAAAGATAAATTTGGAGTTCAGTTCATTATCCAAGTATGTCTAAAATATAGGAGCAAAAACCAGACTTAGTATCTGTTTACATAATTAAATGTATTTCCAGTTGACAGCGTGTCTGAATATAAATAAGACAAATATGTATCAGGAAGTAGAGAGAGGTGTAACAAGTTCTGTGTAGACATGTTAGAAAAAAAGGTGAAATGGAACTTTCCCTTCACTCATAGCTTGCCTTCCTGCTAATTTTTGCACGTTGTGCCTAAGTTTAATTGCAAATTACACGTGAACAGTTGCTTTGTAAAGCAACATTTGCAACTTTAGCCTGATTTACAATTGCAGTGCACTTAGGCAATTGAGAAGGTTTCGTATCCATAAGGTGGAAAGGAATATGGAAGAAGTTCTATACAGTCGCTAGAGTAATTAGTTTTGTCTTTTAGTCAGGTGTTAGTTCTGCTGTTAAATGTTAATACTTCTGGACTTACCATTTCTGTTTGCTGAAGGTAGGCTATTCTGTACCCAAAAGTGAATGCAGAAAACCCTGTCTCTCACTAGTAGTGATGACGACATAGCACAACCTTCCCTGACCACATCACCGCCTATTGCTCCTCGCAGCTTTCATTATACAGAAAAAGCCACGGGTGAATGAGAATTAATGTTCGGTTTTAGTGACAGAGAAGAGAAGCAATTGGTACTAGAAATATTCTAAACTCAGTCCTCTGTTCTGCTAGGAGATTTCAGTCTAGCCTCTGTGCAGAAATGTGAGCTATGAAAGAAATTTAGAAGGGATACTTGGATTTTCTTTCAGAAACTGGATGTATTTAAACTTTGAAAATACTTGAATATAAGTAAATCCAAACATTCTGTTGAGTTTATAACACTCCTCTGAATCTATGTAATTCTACACCTTAATTTTATTCCTTCTAGGGATATATAACATGAATGAAAATATTCGTTGTTCTTTGTTAAAAACATTTTTGATAGAGAAGCAAAGGAAGAAGCTTCTCTTTCATTATTGACAGCCAAGCAGAAAGTGAATTACTGCTTTTAGAAACACCAAGAGGTATGAAAGGCTCTTATGAATATTCCCTTGTCTTGGAGAGATAGTAAACCTTTATCCATATTTCTTCCCCTCCCTTCTCATATTCAGGATGACAGCCTCATCATAATGTGGATAGGAAATTTGTCATAATCAGAGAAACTCATCTCATGGCTCAAACCCTTTCATGAATATTTATTTACTTTCCAGTGGAAATTTCTATTTCTCGTCAGAAAGAGAGTTAATAGTCTTAAATATTCTTTTTTGACATCTTGATAGTTTTGTTCGCTTCTTTGTAAACTTTGTCAGCATGCTAATGTTATCCTGACCTGACCTCTTAAGACTGATATCTTCAAATTTTATTATGCTACCTGGGGTTTAATTTGTCAGTCTGAGACTGACTTTCATGCAAAGCTGAGAAAAAAAAAATTAGCCTCTAGCCAATGCTAGCTTATTTTAGTAAAATTAATTTTTAAGGTCACTCTTTTTCCAGAGCTGTCTTTGTTCCTATGAAAGACTCCATTAGAAACAGATTTCTTTATTGGTTATGTTGATTTAGTGCTTCAGTTTTACATTTTAAAAAAATTGTTTCACTTATATCTTAGTTTCTTTTTTGAACTAATAACATTCAGGTTTTCATCTTCTCGCCATTCCTTTTTTTGCTCTGACAATCGAACTTCACCATAATTTGTCAAAAGCCTGAAATCGCATGAAATGTACGTTGGTAACCAAAAAGAATGAGCAGACTGACATCACTGCCGATCATTTTATCATTGCTTAACAGAAACTATAGCAAGAGGATAACTCACTTCTGTTGCCAGTGCCCAAGTTTGGGTATTTGCAGCCTTGAACCACATCTAGCTAGACTGGGAATCTACCTGTTGCTTCATAAGGTACCTAACAGCACCAGGAATTTTCAATGAAATTTAGTAATTATTTATGCTTTCTTCATTACACAATCAACAGAGTCTTCAAATTAGTCTTCCTCTCTTTTTTTTTTTTTTTTAAACTCCATTCTTTTCAGTACAAATTAGAAAGGTAGATCTGTTACCTTGTGTCATTCTGAAACAGATTGCTCAACATCTCTGCTGCAGGAGTCCTCACTGGATTTGCAGTTCCCTTGAGATTCCCAGCACTTGGCCGAGATCCTGACTTGTGGAGCTGGGTGACAAAATTCAGTATGGTCCAAGATTTTATTTGTTTCTAGGAATAATGTCAGAACAGAAATGGAATGTAGATCTAATTGGACCATGCATCAATCTAAAAATATTATTATTTCTAATTCAGAACAAAACCTGAGAATACTGTAATTTGTTTGGCAACACAAATAGTAAAAAGCAGAAACTGAAAGTGTAAAAATAGCATCAAATGCTAAGATATATCCTGACTAAATAAAGCTTATTTTTGGTTTTGTTAAAGTGAATTACTGTTATGGCTGAAAAAAAAAAAGTTTTCTTTTAACATGGTCATTTTGAAATGTTAGGAGATTTTTAATATTTCTATAAGGTTACATTTTTATACTTGAGATATTCCTTTCAATCTCATGTCTAGTTATTGCATAGGAAGAGTGATGTAGAGTGTGTATAGATTTGTTGATTTATTTCAGAGTATCACCAGATACAGTAGAATTGATTAACTCTGTTTTCCTAAGACTTTCATTGTATTTTTTGCACCGTGTTGGACATTCTATCAATATTCAAGCTTTCATACATAACTTCTTGTCCATCCTGTTTAATTCTTACTCTTCATATAGTGTCTGTGCTTCTATTGTGTGATGAATGATTTTCGGTCTATTAGTTTTTAGAGTATAACTGTCGTTTAAAATAGGAACATTAGCATGTTTTGCTCACACCTGGTTCTAATAACAAAATATATTGAAGTTTTATTGAAATAATTTCATTATCACCAGCTAAATTTACAGTTGGTTTAAAACTGTATCACTAAGCCGTATTTGTATCTTTTATGTTTTCTTTCCTTACCCAGCTAACTTATATAAAGATTATGTGTAGCTGTCATAAAGGTGGTTCACATGCTAAATGTAACCTTATTCAACATAAAAGTGTTATGGACTGGCCATGAAAGAACATTATGAAAAGCAAATTTCATCATGACCATTAGAGGTCAATGGAACTTTGTGAAGTGATCTTACTAACATTTGACTTCGAACTTGCCAGAGATGGAATTAAAACTCAAGAAAGGCTTGTAAATTAATATTTATTAATGTCAAACTTTCATATTTTATTCATATTCTACTCTACAAATGTAGGCATATGATTGGTATTCTGCAAGGAAATTTGAATCAGCCAACAATGTAGCAAAAGCTGTCATAAAGTTCACCAAATGTGACTTTTGATGTTAGTACAATTTCCATATAACCTTTTCAAAATTATCAGTACTGTTATGATAGTAATTCATAGGAACCTATTTCTGTGACAATTGAAAGGAAAAAAAGAAAAAGAAAACCACAAACAAGTCTGGAAATGAACTTTTTTTCATAAGCTATTTTATTTCCTCAAAATATCAGGAAAGAAGCAGAGCTGACATTCTTCCCTGTTTAGTCATTTCTATTACCCTCCAATGTTTGCTGATCACATAGAAAAGGATCCAAATGAGCTGACTTTGGGGAGAAAATTTCTTAATAATATAAATTGCTGCTTAGAAAAACCTTTTTCAGAAAGAACCTATATCGAACATTATTCACAAAGATCAGCAAATTTGCCTAATGGCAAGTAAAAAGCACACAACCAAATGGGAAAGGTTTTCTTATTCCAATATGTGTTTATAATGTGCCATTACACATTATATAGGATTTCATTAATATAAATGCATAATAGTAGGTAAACTACTATTACCGGGCCTTCAGCTGGAAGAAACATAGGATAAAAACAAGTTGAAAAATAGAAATTGTAACGGTGCTAAGTTAAAAAATAAAATCTACTCTGCTTTAAGCTGCTAATTTATACTTCACAAATGAACTACATATTACTGTCTGCTTGTACACATGCACACATATTTTTCAATAGCTGACATGGATCCTGATCCCACTAAAATTTGTGTAGAACTTTGAATACGATGTCTCCAAGTCCCAAGAGTTCCTAATTTGCATGATCTATAAAAACAGTTGTAGCTTCGAGTGCTTACAGGGAGATGAGGTAGGTCATGAAATTAGTAACTCCTCGCTGTTTACTGTCTTTTATTTAAGGAAGCTCAATTTTGGCAACTTAGCACACACTGGAGTTCAATGCAGACTATTGATGCTCAACCTGAAATGCAACGCTGTGTGCAGAGGAAAATTAAAGTGCAATGAGTTTGTATCAGCATTTCAGAAAGCAAGATTCTCTTTAATCCTTGAAGCATTTCTCTTAAACTGGGGACTTCTGTTTCTCCGAAATTACTGCAGATGGTATTTGTAATATCTTACCAACTGATATCACTGTGTTTGATGGTAAGTCCCTCTCTCGTAGTGCGAGTTCCGAATAACAAGCATTCTTAGGAAAAAAGGGCTGCTGCCTAATCTGGATCTTTTGAAAATCAGTTTTCCTAAGGACTTCAATTTTTTAAAAATCGGTTTTCTTAAGAATTTTCATAGAACTAAACTTATTTAATGAATGAAAATTTGTTAGTTTCTGAAATGAGGAGGAGATATTAATTTCAATTAATGCTTTCAGAGATCTAGTGGATTCGTAGGGAAGCCTTTGAAAATTCAGACATAGAGCTTCCTATCAGAATAGGGTAAATGTAACTTTTCCACAGTATTCTCTCATGATTTCTTAACAAGTTATTTATTTGCAAAGATCAACTCTCACAATTTGTGTTACTTTTTTGTTTGTTTTTTTAAAGTCTCTCAGAAATTCAGGCTGACTATATAATCTTGATCTGCTTTTTATATCTATAGACTCATTCAAGTAACTCCAAGGTGTTTGCGAGACAAGATTTTGCCAATAACTTACTCCTTTCAGTGTATCACCTCTGTCCATATACCTATAGACAAAATATTATGTGTTTCATTTCCTACTGCTTTTCCCAGTAATACTGTCAGTCTTTCTGGCTGATCCATTCTCTGTAACCACCTGAGACCCTTCTTAAAATCTGGTATTACATTTGCTGGGACTCAGAGGCAGTTTTAGTGAAAAGGTTATTGTCAATTGTTCAAACATTTCGTCTTTGAGTTCCTTTAGATGTCTTGGATGAATATCATATGGTCCAGACAACTTACTAAACATGTTTTCTGTTAGAAAGCTTGTCACAGAAAAAAGAAATATTGGATTAAAATGTGGTTTTTATTGTCATGAATTCAGACAGTGCATCGCTGAAGAGAATGAGAATTTTGCAAGTCAATCTGGGAAGACAATCTAGGCATATTTTAAGAGAAAAAAAATCTTACTGAATAAATTTTAAGAAATTTGAAGTAAAATACCAATGTGAAAGAAGGAGTAGACTCAAATTGCATAAAGGGAAGTGTAGTGCAACAGGAAACTTTTATATAATTTCTAAGGGATAGGTTATTCTGCCCTTGAAGGTTTTTAGGAAGATAGCAGGCATATGTCTGCTGGGGATATCACAGGTAAAACTCACCTTTCTTGAAGAAGGGGGAGCAGAAAGCCACCTGTGGAAGCAACCTGTGTCATTGTTACTGAAGATGCTGTGCATGGATGTAACCCTCAAGAGGTGATTTGTAGAACTGCAAACATGAAACATAAATGCAAAGAAGTGCAGTGAACAGAAAAGATGACACCCAATTGGTGTGTCATGACAATAATAATAAAATTTATGGTATTATAGAAGCACTAAAATTGCATGGACTGATATGCAAAGTACCAATTTGTTTTTACTTCACTTTCTCAGTCTCCAGGTAATATGAGGTATGCAGTATGGCTGTAGGCATTTCTTCCCCCCCCAAAGTCATGTGATCCGTCAGACCACTTGAAAAACTCTTATGTGGGTTATTTTTTGAGGTGATTGCTATATTCGACAATTCTGTCACATAGAACTAGGCAATAGAACTAATCACTTGTTTTTTAATGTTTTCTTGGTAACAGTATACAAAATTTTGCACTTCGAGGAAGGTGTTGGTTTCAACACTTTTTTGTCTTTTTCCATGTTTCCTCTTTTTATTAATAGTGCTTTTTTGTTGGTGAGCTTGTTTGATTTTTTTTTTTCAACTTGATATTTAAGGCCCGATTTTGAGTTAAGCAGAATTATCTGGGAGAGAATTAGTCTATTTTGTGCTATCATTCTTTCCCGATGGATGAATGCTTAAGTCACCCACACAAACTCATGAATCTAACTGCGTAATTTGCCGTTCATTGAGCTTAAGGTCTGTGTCCCACAGTTCAAAACCAGTAGTAGCCAGATTTTAGCAGCAGTATTTTGATCACACTACTTAGTAAATACTTTTTATGTGTTTATGAATGAAGTATATATTATATATGTGTTGATAGTTGTCTCAGGGCTGGAATGGGGTAGTTTCTTGTGGAAACCTTAGAGGAAGCTTATAAATCATTTTTTTTTAAACAGCAAGAAAGAAATATTATTTTTTTTCTTTTTAAACCCAGAGAAAAAAACAACTTAGATAAATTAAATCCTAATTCCCTTTTTAGCGTGTTGAAAGTCGTCACAAGACTTAGAAGGAGATCTGGTTTTAATGCGTAGATGAGATGGTCAGTCACTCTCCACGAACATTCAACAAAACACTGGCTGGTTTTCTGGCTTCGTTAAAAACCATATTTTCCTCTTTTGCAAGCAGATCATTCCAGACAGTTGTACAGTGTGGAACATAGGCTGCCTCCCAACTTATAAGGGCATCATCCCATGGTGGTTATAATAGGGATAATTGGAGCCGCTGTGCTCTCTGTCATTACAAGAGAAAGTTTGCTTGGAGGAGTGTAGAATTAGAGGAGCGTGTGCTCCAGTTTTTGCTATTAGAGGCAGCCTAGTAAGCAGTGACAGACAAACAGTAAAAGGATGATGCACTAAACCAACATTCTAAGGTGCCATAATTATTTCAAAGTGAGCAGAGGAGAATAATGATGATGGGACACTCATGTCTAGAAGACAGTGAAATTCCACCCTGTGTAATCACCCATTTACGCTCCCTATAAAGAGCAATTCCCAGGTATGAGTAGGACTTCAGGGTTTAACAGTAATGTCAAATTTACTCTCTTGCTATAGAAATTTACTTTCTTGCTGCTTCAGTTGTGCTGCATGACATATTCTCCAGCTAATTGCTGTCATGTGTTCCCCATAAATTACTCTGCAGAATGAAACAAAAACCCCCTAGATAACTGGCTGTGACTTTTTGAATATATATTGTGTTTGAGAGTTGAAGATTGTTGATATAGTAAGATCAAATCTTTTGGAGAAATGTACTATTTCAGTACAGGTTCTCCTGGAGACATTTCTTAAACTCGGGAAGAAAGGAATGATAATGCAAAGGAAGACTAATTCACTGTGGAGGAGATCTGTAGTAGGAA
Organism: Apaloderma vittatum; assembly: GCF_000703405.1. Taxonomy (NCBI): domain Eukaryota; kingdom Metazoa; phylum Chordata; class Aves; order Trogoniformes; family Trogonidae; genus Apaloderma; species Apaloderma vittatum. The sequence goes on from NW_009705379.1 coordinate 19,091, forward strand.
GGACACCTTCCTGGGGCAAAGATTCTAGTTTTGTCTAATTTGGAATAGAGACTTAAATCTGAATCTCTGCACCCTACCTTTTCCTCAGGGCAGTACAGTTAAGGTGGAGTTTCAAGAGATGGCTGATAGTCTGACTGAGGATAGGGCTGGACGACTTTTCTTTCCTGCTTCTGTGAACAACTCTGTTATGTGAGCTCTGGTGCTCATCTGAATCCTTGGAGAGCCTGCTAGTCCTCCTAAGTTAAGAAAAGGAAAATTAAAAAAAATAATTATTTGGCTGAGTGGGTTCACTCAGAAGTCAGGCAAGTACCTGTATTGGGTTGGCTCAGCCGGATT
>NW_009705380.1:0-13466 GCF_000703405.1 Apaloderma vittatum
CTTTCCCCTGTCTTCTAAACCAAGACAGATAGATGTAAAACCTGAACATTTGAAATATGAAGCACAGAGGTAGAATAGATGCAACTGAAAAATTTCTGTGATTTAAAGAGAAAACCAGAAACAAGGAGTAGACTTAACAGAGTAAACAAACAAGCAAACAAAAAAAAAACAAACAAAAAAATATAGTTTGAAGAAAGAAATAGAAATAGCTGAATTATGACTGATAAATTTCAAGAAGGAAGACACAGTATTAGATCACTTGCTATGTCCTTGTTGATGTCCAGGAAAAATTCTGCATTAAATCCATGCCAACTCCCAAATCTAAATGCCAAATATTTTTTACAAGAATTTTCTTGGGTTGCATTAACTTTTCAGATGGAACTATGTTTTGGACTTGAAGTTTCCTGTGGAGTCTTTTATGGCTATGCTTCGTGATCCTGCAGTTTTAAAACCTAAGATTTTTACTTGATCTTCTGTTTCTTTGTGTGACAACCATGGCTTTCATACTTACCTTCTGGTCCATGCTTATCTGTGTTTCTCAGCATCCAAAGATTTTAGAAACATTAGGTTATGAAACATTGCAGAAACATGGTGGGTTTGGTTTCTTTTTTTATAGTCAGGGGTTTTCACAGACCCTGAGTGATACCTTCTTGTGTTTAGAGAACAGGGATATGAATCACCAGTGAATCCAACCTTGGCACTAACAGAGACAGTTCCCTGGTTCTGGAAAAGACATTTTGTATTTCTTCATCAATTCATCTTTCGTAAAATTATTATATAAACATTTCTTTTTTTAGGGGCTCTTTCAGTGAATAAGTGAAGCTATGGGTGTTCAGACCACTATTCATGCCAGCTTTTTGGCACAGAAAAAGTCAAGAATGATACTGGTGCCATAAGGAGAGTATAAACTCAGGGAATGATCAAGGAGGACCTGGAGTCACTACACTGGGGCTGGGCAGTAGGTAATTTTAAGTAAGAAGTATGACTCTCATTATTTGATCAAACCTTACAATACCTGAGCAAGGACAATGAGAGTGAACTGGAAGTCAACCTATTACTGTTAGGAGTACATGTATTGACATTCTATTTTGTCTGCAGTAATGGAAGAGGTTTTGGATTGAAGTATTGGTCTATAGTTATTTCTCTTAAATTGCTGCATAATACATATATCATCTGATTAAGAAGTTAATATCTGAAATTTTGCATTCCATCTGAGTTTTAGTGTTTATTGGAGCTACCAGTGTAGGTCTGACTTAGGTGACATTTGAGATTTTGTTTATTTTTCTACTGAATACAAATATGACTCTGATCTGGATATGTTTTTATCACACAAATAAGCTGTATCATCATTAAGAGTACAAATCAGTAATGGGTACCATGTCAGTAAGGGTGGACCAAGTACTCACACAAGGCGCATCATTAAATGCAATTAATTTTTCTTCTCTGCTCTACTATCAGGTGGAGATACAGTGAATCTCTTAGGCTGTCCCATTCCCTGTTGCAATTCACAGCACAAGTTTCTGTAGCTTTCCATAGAGAATGAAACCTAGGGATAAAGATTCATAATTAATTTTCTTTAGCCATGAAGCTGCCTTAATTTGGGTGGAAGAAAACTATTTTCCACTTAGCTATTTATTTGTTCTTTCTTATTAAAAAGATTATGAAAACAAAGCTGTTGAGGTATTTAGAGGAATTCTATAAACCAGTGTTGTCAAATGAGTAATTTACTAATGTAGCTAATGATCCATGTGATAACTTCTTGTAAATCCAAACTTCTATCTCTTCTCATGCAAACACTGCTGCATACCATTAAGTACATGGATTATTCCATTAACTTAGTGGGGCTGCAGTCATTTTTTAAACTCAGCAATGTATAGAACTGTTTGCAGGAATGGGATCAAATAAGTGAGGAGTGCCTTTCTCATTGGCAGAGTCTCCGTGAATATAGATACAGTATTACTAAATCAAAATTTACATTCTATTTGTCCTTGGTCCATTTTTGGTACTGCTTTGAAGATGTTGAAGTAGTAAGATGATGATTAGCTTTTGATATTCATCCAAGCATAAGTTAAGATTCATGACTAGGGCAGGGGAGAAAAGATTTAATTAGCATCCAATCTGCTTACTTGCAGATAAATTTTTGTTGCTAGTACTTTTTGATGGCACTCTGCCTGTCATTCGTTTCTTCTTAAAATCCAGATATCCAAGGCAAAACAGTTACAAAACACTTATGAAGTTAGGCCCTGGTTCTGAGTCCTACAGTTTGAGATCAGTTAGAGTCTTTGATATCTATGCAAATATGTGTGTGTATGTGCGTGTACATGTACAGTCATCATTTATGACAGAGAACGGATTACACAGCCACTGTCTCAGATGGCTGTTTCCATCCAGATCAAGTAAATAATTTGAACTTACTGTACATTAGAGTTCATTTCTCAATTTTCTTCAAGGTAGATAGGCACTGGACTGAAACTCAGAAGACCTGATCCCAGCCTATTACTAGGCTGCTCTGCTGCTCCTCCCAAGTCACTAAAATAGACTGCAATTTTAAAGGAAAACAACACAAGCCTGAGAACATGGGTTCCTTCCTGCCGTTCACCTTCATGATTCATTAAAGGAAATGAGCGCATGGTGTGCTCTCTTGATTCTGTTTTTGGAAGGGCTATTTTTCACTTTCACAGAAGAGACTGAGGATTAGACACTGAAGATTTAGGTAGCACAGATGCCCTACTACAAAAAACAATACTGGTGACTATTTTATTAGTATACTAATGTTACTCTGGATCACTCTGGTCCCATAAGCCTATCGTTGTCTTTGAGATGCCAAGGTAAAGTCAGAAGGTAGTGATGGATCTTCCAATACATGTTCCCATTATTCTTTTTTTATTTTGGATTGCTTGAACTTTTCTTATTATTGTTCCACGCCCTATCAATAAAAAAGAAAAAGAAAAAAAAAAAAGATGGTGAACACAAACTTACCAAAAACTTTCCAGGTTGATACAGCAAATATATGTATCAGAGAAGAAAGAAGATTCTTTCCTGAGATCAGCATCAACCACTCATGGCATACTCCAAGTGGAAGTTAGTGCCATCAAATAGCTTTCAGCTCTCGTATAAAGCCTTAATAATAGCTAAAGGTCCTTCCAAAGCTCACTGGATTGAAGGCAAAGGTTACCTTTGCCTGTGCTGGAAACGGGTAAGAATTAACAAGAAAGCGGTAAAAATTAACAGAAAGAAGAATTAGCAGGGAAGTGGCATGACAGAAGACTATAAAGACAAATTCAAGCTAAAACTGAGTGAAAGGATAGTGAAAGAAGATAATTAAATTAATAAGGAGAATAGCTCAATAAACAAGAAGATAATGAAAGGAATGAGATCTGAAGTATATGAGACACATAACCAATAGAAGGTACAACACAAAAATTAGCTGGAAGCAGTGAAGGGAAAATTACCTTTTAAATAGAAATTTGAAAAGTGCGACAAAAGTAGGATGAAGGATATAATTAACTAAACGCTGCTTAAAAAAATCTTTTGTGTCTTCATTACCATTCCTGGGTTTTCTCCCTCATTTTCCTGTTTATTTTACCAATTTGGTGCTTAAACTTTTCCCACAGTGATCAGCAGTTGATGCCTAATTCTGTCTTAACAGAACTGTTTGTTTCAGAGCCAACTCAAATCTCTGTATGTCTGTTTGTTACGACTGTGGCTGGCAAAATCTGCAGATACTGTACTTGCTATTAGAATAGCCAGAGTTCCCTTCTGATTTTGCCATCAGAAAGTCATTATGCAGATTTTCCCTAAAAAAAAAAAAGTACCTACCAGTCAAGGACTGCAGTCATATGGAATGCATAGCCACTAAAAAAGAAAACACACCATCAAAGAGGTGTCTTTCGTCACACTATCAAAGTCTTGAATAAGTCAGCTGAAAGGTATAGTAAAGGAGACAGAGCAGTGATCTGTACTGAGAGGCAGGCTACTAGGAAGGAGGGGAGATAATGTCTTCAGCTAGGCACTGTCATAAAACAGAATACCTTTCTAGCATGTATTCATTTTCACGTTCAGAAGAAACAAATGCTTCTGAGGGGAAAAGCCATGACATTAATTATCATCTTTTCCTTAACTAGGACAGTGTCTTTGTGTCCCACTTATGGCCAAGGATCTCACTGTGATAAATGCATTAGTTGGATAACAATGTTCAATGCTTCTCTATGGACGTTTTGTATTGCTGGTAAATCTAAAAAATAACAAACTAAAAAAAATAATCAGATAACTGATCTTAGGTAAATTGCACTTTCCTTATGTTTTAGTGGTACATGTACAAAGCATGCATAATAATACCTTTTTTTCATCAAATTTATGTAATTTGTAAGTAGTTAGGAACACAGCTTGTCTCACTCTCTAATGCACTGATATTCTACTCTTGGTCAGAGTTTAAAGATGTTTTTGTAATACAAAAAAAATAATAGTTCCCTGTTCCATTTAGTTTTGCCTAAAGCTGAATAAAATGTATGAGATTCATCAGAGACCAGTTAAAGTAAATATGCCTCCTTAATATATTGTACAGTATCTGCATCTGAGGGCATGCTGTATCAGGTATTCTATAAGGACACCCAGGTCCTGTTCAGATAGCCAAACTTTTATTAATTTCAAAGAGATTTAAGCACCCCAACACCTTGCAGGGTGCTTAGCATACAATAGGTCCATTTGACCCAAAGTATCTATTTCTAGATGGCATGAGAGCTTGCTAGAGGCCCAGTATGCTATCATAATAATGATATTTTGAGGGAAAATTGATTACTCCCAAACTTTATCTTGTCACTTAGTGAGAATAGTTAATCTGCATGAGCCCTTTCTCAAAAGCTGTCTGTAAAAATAACCTTATCATTTTTATACTGTCTATGAAAACACTTTAATTGGCTTTTGCATTAATTTTTCTGTACTGAATGTTCACTGATACTGGAAGTTATTGTTTAAAAAGGTACTTAGCAAGACGGAACAACACCGTATACAGAAAGAATACCATGAGTCAGAGGCTCAGCTCTTGGACTTAAAGAGCTTCTCTGCTGAAACCATCGGAACTATAGTGATTTACACTAACAAAGAACCTTTCAGCCCCACTATCTCTGCAGCTTTGCCACTCTCTGAACCTTAACCCTAACCACAGAGGTGGGCTGATCCTGAATTCATTGCTTACTTAGAGGAGATACCTGTGAGGAGAGGAACCTTGGTGCAGCCCTGTTGCTATTTTGCACACCTGTTTCGACCCTGCTGCCCTTTGCAGTGGGACTGAGAGGTTTTTTAGCTGGCCTCCAAAAGCACAAGGCTTTTTGATTTTTCATTTTTCTTTGTAACAGATTATGTTGTTTCAGTGTGAGCAAGTAATGTCCCTGCAAGATACTCAATCCTTAGACAAAAGTCAAATGGAAGCAAACATTCAAGCATGAATTTCTCTGATCTACGACAAAAGTTTCCAGGAAACAAAGAAGAGATTATTTAATTCAAGATATAACTCACCTTTGAGCCGGATTACTCTTTTTTTTTCCTTCTTTTTTTTCTCCTGGTGTTTTTTTCTCATTCTCTGTGCATATCTTATAATATACTGCGTATTTTTATGTATGACTTTTCTTAGAAGTAAAAAAATCCCTAGACATCTAAAATATGAACATAAAAATACTCCAGCATTAAGACTCAATTTAAATTTGGTGAACAATTTTCCGATCCAAATTACTAGGTTTGACTGAACATTGTAAGCCACTCACTACTGATCCACTGGTAGTTTATAATTAAGAAAGACACTGGCCAGAAGTCTGAATCCACACTTTTAAGAACACAATTACATCATGTAGACCAGAATAGATAGGTGCAATATCAGTTTAAATTGTGGTATCTAGTTTCTCTGACTCTTAACTAAGAATTTAGATTTTCTAGAGATTGAATACTAAGATATAGGTAGGTTGCACACTTAGTAATATTCAGCTGGCCTTTCACCATCTTCTTCCAGAGATATTTATTGTGTTATAAAACACGTTTTTATTTTACTCATCCCTTCTTTGTGAATAGCTAATTTCCTTATTGTGAAACACTGCTTAACAATACATCTACAGCACTATGCTATTATGCATCTGCCTTTCTTTCTTGATTTAGAAGTAAGAGGGTGACCTCCAAATGTAACTAATTTAATCTTCAAAAATAACCTTGCAAATTGACTTGCCAGAAACTAATATTAGATGAAATCTTTGTTCTATTGAATCTGACTGTCATTAGTGATTCTCTGTAACAGGCTTAATCAACATTTGTAAAAAATCTCTACTAATGTTGTCAGGTTTCATAAAATATCTATTTTATTAAAGAATTAGTGATGCTGATTCTGGTGGTTTTGCAATATTTGGATAGAAAGCCTGGATCTGATTCAAATTCAGATCACCTTTTGTATTAAAGTTTGGTAGAGCTGAAAAAGTGTTGCAGTAGCTACTATAGGTATAAATCAGTAGTATATGATTTCAAGAAAATGTTAATTCTTCTAGGAATGTGAAGCATTTTTTTTCCTACAAAAAGCAAGAGTTAGATCATCTGAGCCTTTTTCATCAGTCACCATTTGTGGGACTACAATTTTCTTTTTACCTAAATAAATGTACTAATTATTTTAGATGCTCTATGTCACCATATAACAAAGGCCAATCTTGACAGTGAAACAAATGAATATGTGATGGAACTGCACACTGTAGGTATTAAACCAGGAAATCAATCTGAAATAAATTTAAGAGCCAAATCTAAATTGACTAAATATGCAAGCAAAGGCAAACAGCTATACTGAAAAGTTGAAAATTCTTGGTGGAAGAGTCTCTAAAATCACGCAAGGGTAACTGAGGACAAATAGGAAGAAAATTTTCTAACGTCCAGTCTGCACAGCATTTGAAGTCATCTGCCACCAGCAAGACCGAAATGCTAAAACCTGATTATTTAAAATACATAGAACAATGTTCTAGAGAAAAATCAAGCTTTGACTGAGTGCAAAATAGATAGGATTAACTACTTACTGTTGTGACTTCTCTGTGATTCTTTTTGCTTACAGATAATGCTACGCATTGCATGAGGGCAAAGAATAAGTTTTAACAATACAAATATAATAAAATCTATTACACTAGTGAACAGACCATTCTTTAAACTAACAAATGAAAACAAATCACAATGTGTATGCCCAGTGAATACGCATATGTTTTCTCTAGGTCAAGGTTAAATCTGAACGACAGGTTTAGGAAAACCATTTCTTTGACCACAACTTCACAAATTGGTGAGCATTAATTCAGCTTGTAGTCCAAAACTAGAGGTTAGGACTCTTCCTTCTAATTGTGTGTTACATAGTGCTATTAAATACTTAACCGTTTCATTTGAGGCCACGGGAATATTTATATGTCCTTCCAGAATTTATCTGGTTAACATTGTGGACCTATTCAAGCAATATACAGGTTTTTTTGAATACTGTTTTCAGTGTATGTTTGAAGACTGTTACTGGATTTTGAACTGTCATGAAGATATGCATATACATAAATCTGCAAAGGTTTTTATTTATCTTAATTACTTGTGTGTGTGTGTATATTGTTTTATACCATATCTGCATTTGTAACGCTTTCAAAATGTAACTATATAATACATAAAACACATGTGGTTGGCTACCTGTGCAAATAGCTGTGTAAGCATTAACTAATTGTACAGATGTGTTTATTCGTATCTGTGTACAAAATACAACCAGGTACTGCTAGTGATAAAGCTGCTTAAAATTAAAATATATTTTTAACATTTAAGTCCTTAAAACCTACTCAGAAAAGACTCATTTTGAACATTGTGCATATAACAATAGATCAAATCATGCTATCTTTCTTTTTTTCCAAATAAAGTAAGTGAATTCAAAGGTAATGCCTGTTTCTAAATTAACTGTCAGCACTGTGCAGAATAAAGGAATTATTTTAATAGAGAAAAGGGCATGGGACCAGGCTTCTGATGCAGTGTTGATATTACACAGCATGTGAATTACACAGACACCAATTCCAAATAGGCAATAATAATAACCTATTAGAATTGCACTGTTTGCTTTGCATCATACTAAATAAATAAACATGCTAATGGGCCGAATAACTTGTGCCTATATAAAAATAAAAATCCACTGTAGTAATGCAAAGCATCAGGACAATATTCAATGAGGTTTTAGAATACTTATGTTTTAGAAAACTCCTAGTCAAAGAAGCCACTGCATGAACATCAAACTGTCTCTTGACGGTACCTTTTCACAAAGTACTACAATCAAAGGAAAGCAATTTTCATCCCTACAGCATGTCTGTCTGCATCAGGATAGTCAATAACTTATGAAAATATCTACCCCTCAGTTGAAAATTGTTGGTTAAGAGACAAAACTTTCTCAGGGAATGATGTGAGTCTGAATATGAAATGAACTGCAAAAGATCCCAGGCCCCTATTCTTTTGCTGTTGCTGGTTGTACGGTCTCTCAGTCCAGGGGACTTTGTTCCTCTAGCAGGCTGCAGCCAGCTTATCGGGAGAACGTCACCCATTTGCTGTATTTCAACCACTGCACTCCAAGTCAACCAAATCCTCCAGAAAGTGGAGATGAGAGGGAAGTTGTTCACATATGGAAAATGACAAGGTAGGGTAAGCAGACAAAAAGACAGTAATGATGGAATCTGAGGCACCCAGAGAAAGATGGACCTTCCTGAGATGAGCCAGAGGGCAGGTTCATGCAAGGTAGTTATGTAGAGTTTGTTTCAAAGCAGGTACAGCTGGATATTGCTGGATCAAAGCAAGCTGCAAGGCTTAGAAATTTTACATTTACAATCTTGTTATGGGCAAAAGGAAAAACACCAGATATATGGAGCTAGGAATTTATTTTAGCAGTCTAAAAGTCCAAAATGTCATACAGAACAATTTTGTTAATAATACAATTCTAATTGTATGTAAACAACCTAACTAATAAATACTACTGTTCCTGGTTTTATATTTACCTTTCCATTCCCCCTCTGGATTTTTAGTTCAAAAGTTTCAATCTTAAATAACACTGGGTGTATATAAGAAGAAGATACATGATATGTCATTAATATCCTAAGACTTTCACAGGGAGGGGTATGATGTTCATGATGGGGTTTCCCTCTATTGAGTCCTGGTCATCTTGCTCAGGCAATTCCTCTCTACCATGAGCTGCACCCAGCTGAGTGTGACCATGGTCCCACACCCTCTTGAGACTTAATCCCACCAGAGGCTCTTGTCTCTTGGGCAGTGACTCCCTGGGTTTGACAGACCCTTCCCAGGGACTCACAGGCAGAGCTCAGGCTCAGGCAAAGGGGGCAACAGGCACTTGGCCCCGAGGCAGGAGCTGAAACCAGCCCAGCTCCGGCCAAGGTGAGCCCAGGCCAGCCCTGAGACATACACTCTCATCTCAGGACAGGGTCTGTGATTTTTTCAGTAGCATTGCCAAATCATTTTGATCAGACTATATAACGTGCATTTCTCAAGCTTCAATTTCAAATTCTAGAAGTGTGAAGGGATAGTCACAGTCTCCCTAAACAATCAAATACATGCACGCACATATGTCTTATTGTGTAAACACTGAATTAAAATCCGTTATTGGAACTGAAAAAAAAAAAAGAAAAAAAGAAATTAAGTTATAGAAATGGACAGAAACAAAAGCCCAGCACAGATAAGGTCCTAGTAATATGTAGTTTCAGGGGAATAAAAAACTCTTTGCCTTCACATATACATACACACACATATAAAAAGAAGAGTAGTGTAGGACCTACCAAGTTTATGAGCTACATGAAACGGTGAAACTAGAGTAGGCACATATGATTATCTGATGATTCATTGCCCTGATCTGAAAATAACAGAACTATGCCATTTTGGCTATATAATCAACTAGAGAAAAATATGCAGAAAGAAAAAATTTGCATTCTCGGGAAGAAAGAGTGATATTTTTCTTAAATTTCAAGCTCAGCATAACTTCAAGAAGAACTATGTCTGTCAAAGGTATAGACTCATTTACAGACTGATTTTAAGACAGAAAAAAAGTAATGTCTCTAACAAAGTCCTATCTACTTTCTGGCATTGCAGCAAGAGCTGTTTAATTCTACAGGTCCTGAGGTAATTGGCAGACAAAGTTGCTAAGCCACTGTCCGTCGCATTTGAGAATTGAAATTCTCAATGACCGGGAAAGAAGAAATTTAAACTCCATTTTTTAAAAAGGTAAAAAAAGAAAATCTAGGAAATTATAGGCCAGTCTCACCTCTGTGCCCAGAAAGATCGTAGAGTGGATCCTCCTGGAAGCTATTCTAGGGCACAGGGAAAATAAGGAGGTGATTGGCGATAGCTAATATGGCTTCACTAAGGGGAAGTTATGTATGACAGTTTTGGTGGACTTCTATGAAGGGTTACAGTATTGCTGGACAAGCGAAAAGCAACTGAAGTAATTTACCTGCACTTGTGCAAAGCATTTGACACCGTCCCACATGACATCTTGGGCTTTAAATTATACAGACCTGGATTTGATGTGTGGACACCTCAGTGGATAAGAAATTGACTGCATGGCAACATCAAAAGAGTTGCAATCAATGACTCTATCTCCAAATGGAGATTAGTAACAAGTGCTGTCCCTCGGGGGTTCGTACTGGGACTGGTACTATTCAATATCTTTATTAATGATACAATGTGATCGAGTGCACCATCAGCAAGTTTGCCAGTGACGCCAAACTGTGTGGTGTGATTAACACACTAGAGGGAAGGGATGCCATCCAGTGGGTCCTTGTCAGTCTTGAGGTGTGGGCCCATGTGAACCTCATAAAGTCCAACAAGGCCAAGTTCCTGCACCTGGGCTGGGGCAATTCCAAATACCCATACAGACTGTGAGATTAATGAATTGACAGTAGCCCTGCAGAGAAGGACTTGGAGATACTGGTGGACAAAAAATTGGACATGATCCATTAATGTATGTTCACATGCCAGAAAGCCAACCTATCCTGGAGTGTATAAAAAGAAGCATGGCCAGCAGGTCCTCTATTCTGCTTTCATGAGACCCCACTGCAGTGTTGTGTCTGATTTTGAGGACCTCAACACAAGAGACATGTGACCTGTTGGAGCGTGTCCAGAGGAGGAACACAAAAATGATTAGAGAGCTGGAACACCTCTCATGTTAAGAAAGGCTGAGAGAGTTGCAGTTGTTCAGCCTGGAGAAGAGAAGGTTCCAAGGAGATGTCATAGCAGCCTTTCAGTACTTAAAAGGGGACTAATAAGAAAGATGGAGAGAGATATTTTTACCAGGGTCTATTCCAACAGGAAAAAGGGCAATGGTTTTAAATATTAAAAGGATAATCTTAGACTAAATGTAAGCAAGAATATTTTTTATGACAGTGGTGAGACACTGGAACAGATTGCCCAGAGAAGCTACAGATGTCTCATCATTGGAAGTGTTCAAGGGCAAGAGCTTTGTTAATCTAGTGAAAGACGTCCCTGTCCATGGCAGGAAGGTTGGAACTAGAGGATCTTTAAAGGTCTCTTCCAACACATACCATCCCATAATTCTGTGGTGTGTCACTCTTTTTATGGTTTTCCTGTTTGTATCTAAATAAAGACATGTTTTATTACGTTATAATTAAACTGGCCTCAGAACTGAGAACCAATACTGTTTCAATTACACTTGAATTTACATGTGGATATTATTTTAGAAAATTAGTAATTGGTAGATCTTAATTTTTGAGTGTTGCCCAAAGTGATAGTGAATAACACCTGAAGATCATTTTCTTGTTTGCCTCGGGTTTTTTTGATACCTGTAACAGAATGCTTGCTAGAAAATAGGGAAGAAGAAACAAATTAAAAAAAGGTTGAATTTATTGATTTTTGTTTGAGATTTGATTTATATAGAGGAGATGTACACAGATAAATATGATCCATTTGCATTGTTAGCATGTCACATTTTTTCACTGGCACTCATAAGTTAAGAAGCTTTCTTCATTAGTTTCCATACAGGTCAAGGACTTATATAACAACTCTGTACTATAAGCACTTTTATATTCTATAAATTGCATTATATATTAATATTATCTCCACATAGCAAACTATCTGTTAATGAATAGCTGAGTGACTAAAATGCATGTTGGAAAATGAATAAAGATATCATAAGGCAATTAAGCCCAGCATTATGTCTGCATTACTCTGACATTTGCCTCACAAAAAAAGTATTGTACGGTCAGAAAAGTGATATGAAAACAGATGTGTTATTGTTGTGAAATTCAACAGGCTTCATAACTAAGTTCTATGTTCTCTTTATGCCATCTGAAGAATAATCATTTATATACGTGTTACTTATTTACAAAAGAGGCTAATAAGAATGTGAAAACATGTAGACCATTTGTTCTAGATAACTATTTTAGAAGAGTGAAAAAATGAGGCTGTCATACAACAGCTACGCATTTTATCCCCTTTGAAGTAAGAACCCAAATCTCTTCTGTTAGAGTTGCATTTTGCATGAAATTATGTTACTGCTATTTAACATTTTTATTAAAGACTACAGAGTATATAAAATAAAAGTCCACAGCATCTGATACAGTATTTGTTTGAAAAGGAAGAGCAGGGAGTTAGAAGCTCAATGAGGGCTCTGCAGTAGGGAAATAGAATGAACTAAAGCTGCAGGTAATTGGCAGGACAGTAATTGAGTGTCACATTAGCCCAAGCACAGTATTTTGTTAAAATTTAGGAATTCTATAAAAAATAATGTGTCGGAAACCGTCTAAGATTTTTAAATCAGTTCTGAACATCTTCAGAATCCTGCTTAGGTTCCTGGTAATCTAGCTGCACAGTCCATCAGCAGTTTTGGGTTCCTGTGGGTGCAGCTCAACAAGCATGGCTCTGCATAGTGCTAAAATCTGTGCTCTAGTGCTGAGCAAAGACCTTGAACTGAATTTGACATAGCTTTGAATACATTGCTTTGGATTTGTGCTAATATATCTGTATGGTATTACAGTGCGCTCTGTTGACATTTGACTTAGAGATAGAATCACAGAATCATAGAATCATAGAATGTTAGGAGTTAGAAGGGATCTCTAGAAACCATCTAGTCCAACTCCCCTGCCAAAGTAGGACCCCCTAGGGCAGCCACACAGGAACTTGTCTGCCTGGGTTTTAAAGTCTCCAGTGCTCTGTTACTCTCACAGTAAAGAAGTTTCTCCTTGTTCTATTACTGGGCACCACTGTGAAGAGACTGGTCCCTTCCTCCTGACTTCCACTCCTCAAGTATTTATATACTTTAAGGAAGTATAAGCCCCCTCTCAGCCTTCTCTTTTCAAGACTGAACAGCTCCAGTTCTCTCAGTCTCTCTTCATAGGAGAGATGTTCAAGTCCCTTGATCATTCTCGTAGTTCTCCATTTTACTTTCTCAAGTAAATCCCTGTCTCTCTTGAATCAGGGAGCCCAAA